>NC_142800.1:53549969-53817469 GCF_049724085.1 Artemia sp. Qi Xiang Cuo
ATTGAGCTAGTGGATTTCCACCATTCAGGCTGGTGGACTATGACCCCAATTCTGAGCTAGTGAATTTCCACCGTTCAGGCTGGTGGACTGGGTCCCCAATACTGATCTGGTGGACTAAGACCCCAATTTTCCAACTCTTGCATTTCATGACAGAAATTCAAAATGAACTTCGAAAAATCAAGAGAATGTAACTGTGAGAAGGTAAAGCACAGCAAGTCACTACTGAAATATTCCAACTCTTGCATTTCACGATAGAAATTCAAAATGGAATTTGAAAAATTAAGACATTGTAACTGTGATATGGCAGTTTTCGTGTGTGTGCATAAGTTTTCGTGTGTGTGTGTAAGTTTTTGTGCGTGTGTGTAAGTTTTTGTGTGTGTATGTTTTTTTGATGTTGTGTTTGTTTTTGTTTGTGATTTTGTTTTAGTGTGTGTGTGTAATTTTGTTTGTGTTTGTTTGTTTTATTTTGTGCGTGTTTGTCTTAGTTTTTGTGTGTGTGTGTGTGTGTAATTGTGTTTTTATGTGTGTGTGTGTAATTTTTTTAGTGGTTGTGTAATTTTTTTTGTGTGTGTTTTAGTTTTTTTGTTTCTAATATATTGTGTTTGTAAGTTTTTACGTGTGTGTGTAAGTTTTAGTTATTGTGTGTATTAGTTTTTGTGTGAATGTTAGTTTTAGTGTGATTGTGTAAGTTTTTGTGTGTTTGTGTGTTTTTGTGTTTTTGTGTATGTTTGTGTGTGTTTTTTTGTTTGTGTTTGTTAGTTTTTGTGTGTGTGTGCTTGTTTTTGCGTGTGTGTGTAAGTGTTCGTGTGTGTGTTTGTAAGTTTTTGTGTGTGTGTGTGTGTTAGTTTGTGTGCGTGTGTGTTAGTTTTTGTGTGTGTGTGGTTGTGTTTGTGTGCATGTTAGTTTTTGTGTGATTGTCAGTTTTTGCGTGTGTGTGTTAGTTTGTGTGTGTGTGTGTGTGTAAGTTTTTGTGTGTCTAAGATATTGTGTGTGTTAGTTTTGAAGTGTGTGTGTTAGTTTTAGTGTGTGTGTGTGTTTTTTTGTGTGTTCTTGCTAGTTTTCGGGTGCTTTTGTTAGTTTTTGTGTGTGTGTGTGTGTGTGTGTGTGTGTGTGTGTGTGTGTGTGTGTGTGTAAGTTTTTGTGTGTGTGTGTTTTTTTTTGCTTGTTTTTGTTTTTTTGCTTGTGTGTTTGTTTAAGTTTTTGTGTGTGTGTGTGTGTGTAAGTTTTTGTGCGTGTGTGTTAGTTTTTGTGTGTGTGTGTGTAAGTTTTTGTGTGCTTGTTAGTGTTTGTGTGGTTGTAAGTTTTTGAGTGTGTGTGTTATTTTCTGTGTGTGTGTGTGTGTCTGTTTTTGTGTGTCTTAGCTTTTGTGTGTGGTTATATTTTTTTTGTGTGTGTGTGTTTGTTTGTGTGTGTGTGTGTGTGTGTGTGTAAGTTTTTGTATGTGTGTATGTTTTTGCGTGTGTGTGTGTATTTTTTCGTGTTTGTGTTTGTGTTAGTTTTGTGTGTGTGTGTGTGTGTGTGTGTGTGTGTGTAATTTTTTATGTGCATGTAATTTTTTGTGTGATTGTAAGTTTTAGCGTGCTTGTGTAAATTTGTGTGTGTGTGTGTGTGTGTAAGTTTGTGTGTGTGTGTGTGTGTGTAATTTTAGTCGTGTGTGTGTTAGTTTTTGTGTGTGTGTGTGTTAGTTTTAATGTGTGTGTTTGTTTGTTTTTGTGTGTGTGTTTTTGTTTTTGTGAGTGTGTGTAAGTTTTTGTGTGTGTGTAAGTTTTTGTGTCGTCTAATGTGAATTTCAACCATTCAGGCTGGTGGACTAAGACCCCAATTCTGAGCTAGTGAATTTCCACCATTCGGGCTGGTGCACTAAGACCCTAATTCTGAGCTAGTGAATTTCCACCATTCAGGCTGGTGGACTGAGGCCCCAATATTGAGCTAGTGTATTTCCACCATTCAGGCTGGTGGACTAAGACCCCAATTCTGAGCTAGTGAATTTCCACCGTTCAGGCTGGTGGACTAAGTCCCCAATTCTGAGCTAGTGAATTTCCACCGTTTAGGCTGGTGGACTGGGACCCTAATACTGAGCTGTTGGTCTAAGACCCTAATTTTCCAACTCTTGCATTTCATGACAGAAATTCAAAATGAACAAGTCTGAAATAGCAAACTAGTCATCCCAAACTATTGGTTTCAGACAACAAACACCTACGATGGACTAAGAATTCTATCTCTGAAAAGTTCAAATAGCAAACTACACAGGCCCAAATCATAATTTTCTGACAACACACACCTATGAAAGGCTATGAAACCTAGCTAATAAAAGCTGGAAATAGCAAATTAACCATCTAAAATCACAAGTTTCAGACAGCACTCACCTATGAACGGCTAATAAATCCAGCTCGGAAAAGTAAAAAAATAGCAACCCACACATCCCAAATCATAGGTTTCAGACAACACATACCTATGAAAGACTAAGAAATCTAGCTTAGAAAAGCCCGAAATAGTAATTTACATATTCCAAATCCTAGGTTTCAGACAACACACACCTAAGAACGGCTAAGAAACCTAGCTCAGAAAAGTCAAAAATAGCAAACTAGTCACCCCAAACTATAGGTTTCAGACAGCAAACACCTATGAAAGGCTAAGAAATTCAGCTCAGAAAAGTCAAAAGTAGCAATCCACCCATCCCAAATCATAGGTTTCAGACAACACACACCTATGAAAGAATAAGAAATCCCACTCATAAAAGCCCTAAATATTAAATAACAAACACCAAATCATATTATTAATACAAAATTCACATATTAAAGACTAACACACATAAGCTAATAAAATAATGAAATAGCGAAAATACACATCCCAAACTAGATGTTTCAGACAACAAACGCCTATGACGGACTAAGAATCATAGCTCTGAAAAGATCAAATAGCAAACTACACATCCCAAATCATAAGTTTCAGACAACACACACCTATGAACAGCTAAGAAATCCAGCTCAGAAAAGCCTGAAATAGCAACCCACACATCCCAAATCATAATGTTCTGACAACACAAACCTATGAAAGGCTAAGAAACCTAGCTCAGAAAAGTCGAAAATATCAAACTACACATCCCAAATCATAGGTTTCAGACACTACACACCTATGAAAGACTAAGAAATCTAACTCAGAAAAGCCCGAAATAGTAATTTACATATCCCAAATCATAAGTTTCAGACAGCATTCACCTATGAAATACTAAGAAACATTAGCTCTGAAATAGTCAACTACTCATCCCAAACTCGAAGTTTCAGACAACAAACACCTATGAGTGACTAAGAATCCTAGCTCTGAAAAGTCCAAAAATCAAACTATACCTCCCAAATCATAGGTTTCAGACACCACACACCTACGAAAGACTAAGAAATCCGGTTATGAAAAGTCGGAAATAGCAAATTAACAATCCCAAATCATAGGTTTCAGTCAACACACACCTAATAAAGGCTAAGAAATCAAGCTCATAAAAGTCAAAAAAATTGCAACCCACACCTCCCAAATCATAGGTTTCAGACACCACACACCTACGAAAGACTAAGAAATCCCACTCAGAAAAGCCCGAAATAGTAATTTACATATCCCAAATCATAGGTTTCAGACATCATTCACCTATGAAAGACTAAGAAACCTTAGCTAAAAAAAACTGAAATATCGAAACTACTCATCCCAAACTAGAAGTTTCAGACAACAAACGCCTATGACGGACTAAGAATCATAGCTCTGAAAAGTTCAAAAAGCAAACTACACACCCCAAATCATAAGTTTCAGACAACACACACCTATGAACAGCTAAGAAATCCGGCTCAGAAAAGCCTGAAATAGCAACCCACACATCCCAAATCATAATGTTCTGACAACACATACCTATGAAAGGCTAAGAAATCTAGCTCAGAAAAGTCGAAAATATCAAACTACACATCCCAAATCATAGGTTTCAGACACTACACACCTATGAAAGACTAAGAAATCTAACTCAGAAAAGCCCGAAATAGTAATTTACATATCCCAAATCATAAGTTTCAGACAGCATTCACCTATGAAATACTAAGAAACCTTAGCTCTGAAATAGTCAACTACTCATCCCAAACTCGAAGTTTCAGACAACAAACACCTATGAGTGGCTAAGAATCCTAGCTCTGAAAAGTCCAAAAAGCAAACTATACCTCCCAAATCATAGGTTTCAGACACCACACACCTACGAAAGACTAAGAAATCCGGATATGAAAAGTCGGAAATAGCAAATTACAAATCCCAAATCATAGGTTTCAGACAACACTCACCTATGAAAGGCTAATAAATACATCTCGGAAAATTCAAAAAAATAGTAAACTAAACATTCCAAATCATAGGTTTCAGACAACACACACCTACAAAAGACTAAGAAATCCTGTTATGAAAAGTCGGAAATAGCAAATTACATATCCCAAATCATAGGTTTCAGACAACACTCACCTATGAACGGCTAAGAAACCTAGCTCAGAAAAGTCAAAAATAGCAAACTAGTCATCCCAAACTAGAAGTTTCAGACACCACACACCTACGAAAGACTAAGAAATCCAGCTCAGAAAAGTCAAAAGTAGCAATCCACCCATCCCAAATCATAGGTTTCATACAACACATACCTATGAAAGACTAAGAAATCCAGCTCAGAAAAGTCAAAAATAGCAAACTACATATCCCAAATCATCGGTTTCAGTCAACACACACCAACGAAAGACTAAGAAACGTAAATCAGAAAAGTCAAAAATAGCAAACTATTCATCCCAAACTATTGGTTTCAGACAACCTTCACCTACGAAATACTAGAAAACCTTAGCTCAGAAAAGCCTGAAATAGCAAACTATACATCCCAAATCATAATTTTCTGACAACGCATACCTATGAAAGGCTAAGAAATCCAGCTCAGAAAAGTCGAAAATAGCAAACTACACATCCCAAATCACAGTTTTCAGACACCACGCACCTATGAAAGACTAAGAAATACAACTCAGAAAAGACCAAAAAGCAAACTATATATCCCAAATCATAAGTTTCACTCAACACACCCCAACGAAAGGCTATGAAACCTAGCTCATAAAAGCCTGAAATAGCAAACTACTCATCCCAAAGTATTGGTTTCAGTCAACACACACCTACGAATGGCTAAGAAATCCTGCTCAGAAAAGCCTGAAGTAGCAAACTACACATCCCAAATCATAGATTTCAGACAACTCACATCAACGACAGACGGGTGCTCGGGGAGAGCCTTTGAGGGTCTGTGGGTCCTTGGAGGGCCGGTGGTCCTTTGGGAGCTCGGGGGGCCCGTGGGGGCCCTGGGGGTGGGGCTTTGGGGTCCGGGGATTACATGGGGGGTCCTGGGGGGGCTTTGGGGGGCCGGGGGGACTTGTGGGGACCGGTGGAGGGCCTTTGGGGCGCCGGGGGCCCTTTGGCAGCCCGGGGGACCTTTGAGGACAATGGGAGGGCATTTGGGGCAGTTGGGGGCTGGTGGAGGACCTTTGGGACCCCGTTGGTCCTTTGGGAGCTCGTTGGGCGTTTGGGGGGCCCGGTGATGGTCTTTGGGGGTCTGGGTGGGCCTTTGGGGGCGCCGGTGGCCCTTTGCGAGCTTGGTGGGTCTTTGAGGGTCTGGGGGGACAGTTGGGGGCCTGGGAGACATTTGGGGACCGGTGGAGGGCCTTTGGGAGCTTGGGGGGGGGCTTTTGAGGACCGGGGGCTTCCTTCGGGGTTGGGGTAGGAGGATTGGAACCCTTTGGAGTTGGGTTAGAGGACCTCACAACACTGTTCAAATGAAACTTGTGTATTATAACGACCACAGAGTTTCACCATTAAATTCTCTTCTAAAATCTCTTCAAAAATCTTCTTTTAAAATGTCTCTATCTGTTTCGCCGAAATAGTTCCATAACCTGTCTAAAACGGTTTCGCCCAAATAATTCCTAAACGTAAATTCAGCGTGTTCCTTTGTTATTGGCATCTCTGCGCTAAAGCATTTCAAATTAATATGAAACCTTTTCGCGCGCTAAAACAATTCATCGCTAAGATGTTTCTTGCCTAATTGTTTCCATGGCCTTTGGTTATTAATATCATTTTGAGTTCGACCAGTAGAACTGTTCACGAGGCAAAGACATTAATTATTTTGGATATATTCATGGAGAAATTTTTATAGTCGAAAATTTTTAAAGTCTGACAGATGATGTCATTGATTGATTGATCTGTCAAGAAATGGAAAATTAATTTGTTGTTTCTAAGGGGAATTATTGATTCACGATAGGTGAATTGAGGTCGACAGCACAGGTGTTCTGACTCGTGACAGCATCACGTGGTTTATGGTTTTCCAAGTGACAAAGTTCCTGTTTTTTCATTCTCACTGAAAAAAACCATAAAAACATACAAAAATGTGAGAAAGTTCCTGTTTTTCAAATTCTCACTGACAAAAACCATAAACCACGTGGTTCTCGTGTCAATATATGGTGTTAAAAAAAGTTGTAGGTGGCAGCAGGGGTGAGGGATGGGGTCAATAGGGTCACCTCTACTTCTCATGCACGAAGAAGCACAACGAATTTTGGGAATATCACATTGCCAATTATTAGCTCAGGTTATGTAACTTAAGGATGTAAACATGCTTTTAGATTAATATGAAATAAAATAAAACATCTAGTGGGAAAGAAGTTTCATGTTTCGTAAAAAATGATCAGCCGCCTGAAAGAAAATCCACCCTAAAACAAATAGGCCCAGCAAGTAAGGGGAGTCATTGCTCCCCTTTGGTTCTCTAAGCATTAAGAGCGAAAATCGACGCTTGATTCTGGTTCAAATAAGCTGCAACATCTCTTTCTTTCCCCGAAATAGTTAGTACAGAGAGGGGCAGTAGAGGTTAGGCTGCTAGAGCGGGAGGTGGGGGACAAAGGCCGACTTTATGTCTCTAATAACATATATAAAAAGCAAAATATCTTCTATCCTAAAAAAACAAATCTCTACACGTATTTTTCTGTTTTTCTGCTCTCTTTAAATGTTTGCGTATAACATAAAGTTTTTTAATCATTCCAACCAACTTGTCTTTACAGATTACATGATTTTCCAGACAGAAATAAATTTCAGTGGAATAGTTCGGGGGACCAATGGTTTCGGCGGGAATGGACAATATACGAGACAAAACTGCTGTTTTCCAAGTCGTTTTTGTTTATCTAAAGATCGAAGAAGGTAAGCGGCTTAAGCAATGCTTGAATACGAAACTTATTCTTTTGATCAAATTTACAGAAACTTCATATACATATAAATCAGTGCCTTGGAGGCGCACTCAAGCAAGTCAGGCCACAATCAGATCCATAGTAGGGGGGAGGGAGGCACTGGTGCCTAAGGAAAATCACGGATGTGTATTTTTTTGTTTTGTTCGTTTTTCTCAGGGTTGACCGTATCGAACTAATGGTCCTAGAAGATTGCGAGGGGAGTCATTCAAATTGAAACTAAGAGTTCAAGTGCCCTTTTAAAGTGACCGAAAAGATTGGAGGACAACTAGCCCAAGTTATGAAATTTACCGACAATTCTTTTTATATGTCTTATTTTCTCTTTGCCAACTCAATTTTGCATGCGGAGATATTCCCGAAAAATTTCTTGGGGGAATTTTCAGCGGTCTTAGATTTTCGGGCGAAAATTTCAACGGAAGAAGGGATTTCCGGAGTGATCATAAAAACGATTTGAAATTGAAGTCTTTTTCAAATGATTCATTAAAAAAAAAAAAAAAAAAAAAAAATCCAAAAAAGAATTTCTTCAAAGAAAAGTAAAAGCCACATTAAACTTAAGATCAGGAGAAATAAAAATCTAAAATAATTCCAGCTCAAAACGACAAAAAATTGCTATGAAGAATAAATGAAACCCAGAAGAAACAGAAATTAGATAGACAATCATAGCAAAAAGAACAGGAAGTAATATAAATGAATAAATAAATCTTAAAACGAGTAAGGCTTAAATTGAATGTGTAAATGAAGCTTAAAACGAGAAAGAACCCTATTACTATTGAACTATAAATGAAACCCAAAACGAACAGAGATTAAATAAACAATCATAGCAAACAAACATACAACAGGTACTTATATAAATGCATGAATAGATCTAAAAACGAGTAAACTGAACTGAATATACAAATCAAGCTTAAACAAACCAAAATCAGTACAAACAAGAGTTTGGCTATTGCTTCCTTCTCAAACTGTCAAAGTCTAAAATCTTCTACATCATTGACGCTTTGCTGAAAACTCTATGTATCTTGAACAGTCTTGGAAAGAACTAATAAAATCAAACAGAATATTTGATATATAATGATATTATTGTTGAAAGGTCATCAGCTCAAGATTTTATTTCACTGTAGTTTTTAGTTTGATTTTCAATGCTGTAATAACTAAAAAAGAAAATATTTGTAATATTATTCGTTTTCAGTGAAGTGCCAATGATACAGCAAGCTTTAGACTTTCAGTTAGGGAAGGGAGCAATAGCTTTTTTTGGCAATAACTATTTTTGTCTTGAACAGTCTTGGAAAGAACTAATAAAATTAGGCTGAATATTTTATATAGAATGATATTAATTGCTGAAAGCTCAGCAGCTATAATTTATTTTTTCTGTAAATTTCACTTTTTTCAATGTTGTAATAAGTACAAAAGAAAATATTTGTAATATAACTCGTTTTCAGTAAAGCACCAATAAGGCAGTAGGTTTTAGACTGGTAGACTGTTTTAGACTGGAGTGAATTTTGGTATATTCTACTAATGTTCACAAGTCAGGCCATTCAGGCCACTAAAACATTGAGGGTCAGGGGTCATCTCTCTTACATTTTGGAGTATAAGATATCGCTAATAATTTTCTGGGGGGAGGGAGATCGGGGCATGGAAGGCCAGTGGTCAACTCCCATAGGTTTTGGTATAAAATACCGCTATTTTTTTTGGGAGGGGCGTGGAGGGTCAGGGCTCAAGTCCCATAAGTTTTGAAATAAAATGTCTTTAATAATGTTTTTGAGATGGGTGTGGTCGGGCTATGGAAGACCAAGGGTCAGCTCCCATCAGTTCTTGAATAAAATATGTTTTTATGGGGGAGGGTGAATTGGGATAAAGAGGGCCAAGGGTCAGCTCCAATAAACTTGGAATAAAATATCGTTAATGATTTTAATACGGGGGGGGGGGAGGGGGTCGAGCCATGGAGGGCCAGGGGTCAGTTCCCATAAGTTTTGGAATAAATTACCGTTAATAGTTTTTTTCCAGGGGTTAGCTCCCTTAAGTTTTTGAACAAAATATATTTAATAACTTTTTTTGAGTGGGAGGAGGGAGGTCATGCTTATGTGATCCTTGAACTATTTTAAAAACCTTTCCATAAAAAAACCTTATATGCTCCCGGAGCCAAACTTACAGCACCTACACCCAGGCTCTGGTGGGTTGTCTCGACCCCGGAGTGAGCTATTTTGAACAAAATTGTTATCTTTTTAAAACGGCTAAAATTTTTATAGGAAGTATTTGGGGGAAAACGGGGGGCTAGTTGTCCTCCGGTCGCTTCTTAAAACTAAAAAGGCACAAGAACTTCTGGTTTCCAATCGAATGCCCCCCCCCCCCCCCGAAGTCTATATGACAACCCCTTCCATATGAAGTGCCTCTTGAAAAAAAAATTGAAGCCTTATGGCCTTTACTATAGGCAATACTATAGCATTGCCTCTGATAGTATTCTAAGGAGAATTTTTCAGGCTGAATCTTCCGCAAGAAATTTTACGGAGAGAAGGGGGGGGGGGGGGGATTATCCACGAGGATGAAAATGTCCGGAGGGAATTTCACGGAGGGGGTATATTTTAAGTGGAAGGAACTTTCCATGGAGGAGTTTCCGGTGAGTGGAGATAATTTTTCATGGAGGTTGAACCAGATTTACTGGAATTATTTATCAAAACGATCAGAAATTAGATAAAAATTAGTTTTTTTTTAACTGAAAGTAAGAAGCAACAATAAGGCTACAAAAACCGAAATTATTTCATATTTGAAGGGGAATTAACAGATAGAAAATTAACACAGGGAAATTAACATGTTTGTTGGTTATGTTTGTTGGTTATGTTTGCTGGATATGAGTGTTGGTCATGTTTGTTGGTTATGCGTGTTGGTTATGTTTGTTGGTTATGTCTGATGGTTATGATTGTTGCTTGCTGATAATGATTGTTGGTTGTTTGTTATGATTGTTGGTTATGGTTGTTGTTGCTGGTTATGTTTGTTGGATATGTTTGTTGGTTATGTTTGCTGGATAAGAGTGTTGATCATGTTTGTTGGTTTTGGTTATGTTTGTTGGTTTTAGTTGATGGTTATGATTGTTGTTGGTGGTTATGTTTGTTGGTTGTTGGTTATGATTGTTGGTTATGTTTGTTGGTTTTTGGTTATGATAGTTGGTTGTTGGTTAATGGTTATGGTATTGGATATGTTTGTTGGTTTTGGATTTGGTTTTGGATATAGTTTTGGACATGTTTGTTGGATGTGATTATTGGTTTTGGATAGGGTTCTGGACAGGTTTATTGGATTTGGATATGGTTTTGGATATGTTTGTTGGATGTGACTGTTGGTTTTGGATAGGGTTTTGGTTATATTTGTTGGTTTCAGTTGATGGTTATGATTATTGGTTAAGGTTTTTGTTCCTGGTTATGTTTGTTGGCTATGTTTTTTGGCTCTGTTTGTTGTTGATGGTTATGTTTGTTGGTTACAATTGTTGGTTATGATTGTTGGTTATGTTTGTTGGTTATGTTTGTTGGTTTTTGGTTATGATTGTTGGTCTTTGGTTGACGGTTATGGTTGTTGGTTATGATTGTTGGTTGTGTTTGTTGGTTATGTTTCTTGGTTGTTGGTTTTGATTGTTCGATGTGATTGTTGGTTGATGGTTGTTGGTTTGGATAAGTTTGATAATAAATGGAGTTACTAGCCAACACCACCCCCTGTTTCTATTTCCCCACGATGTTTTTCTATTAATATCCTCAGACGAGCATTTTATAGAAAATCTTGTCTAAACATGCTCCCCAGGTGAAAGAAGCCCGATAATAAATGGATATACTAGCCAACCGCACTCCCTGTTTCTATTTCCCGACGATGTTTTTCTATTAAAAACCTCAGATGAGCATTTTATGCGAAAATATTGTCTAAACATCCCTCCCAGGTGCAGACTCCTCCATGATGCCTTTCAATTAAAAACATTAGAGGGCTTTCCAGGAATGCAGGTGCTAGACTGCCCCACGATGCTCTTTTAATAGGTGGTGTATATGTGAAGCTCCTAATCCCTCACACCTTTACAATGCGGTCAGCTGGCAAGATTCCTCCGACTGAGCCCTCTACTCGTCACACCTGTGCAAGGTGATCACCGGTTCTATTAAAGGGAGCACAGTTGGCAGGACTCCCATAACACACCCCTGTGGACTCCAATGACGTCACACGCCTTACCCCGTTCCAAACGCTCAAGTTTAATATGCTTGACGCAATTTTATGTAAACCTGTGAAAGGAGCCCATCGGGGAATCCCCGCAAGCAACTTAATGACAGAACACACCTTACGTAATGATTGTGCATCACTGTCACGTTTTACTTTCTTTGACAATTTGTTTTTTGCCCGAAACGCTCAACACATTTTTGCTTTCTTTAACTTAATCACGGCGCACACTTTATATAAGGTCACGTAATGATTGTGCATCACTGTCACGTAATAATTTTTTTGACATTTTGGTTTTCGCCCGAAACGCTCAATACATTTTTTCTTTGTTTAACCTAATGAAGGCGCAAACTTTATGTAAGGTTTCGTAATGATTGCCCAACCATCACTGCCAGATAATACCTTTCTGACATTTTTCGCTTAAAACCCTCAACACAAGTTTTCCTTCTTTTAACTTAATGGTATTTTTTTTTTCGCCCGAAACGCTCAACACATTTTTTTTTCTTTCATTCTTTAGTTGTTTCTTTTTTATATAGCTCTTGACCCCGGTAGGACTCGAGAGGTCAATTTTCTTCTAATGGATTTGCACCCTAGCCGAGAGAACTAACAAGCCATTTCCAATATTTTGTATTAGAAATAATTTCAGTAAATAATACAATCCCCTTGACGTCACAGGTCTTCCCTAGCAACTGCCATTGTTTTTCCATGCACCTGCAACATTTGACGCGAAGCCGGGGGAGTATTGATTTTGCAGAGACAATCGCTGGCAAGGTATTTATAGGGGCAAAGGGAAAATGCATTTTTTACTCGAGCTAAACAATAAATATTAAAAACACAGACTTTGTAAATAAATGTGTTATTATTTCAAACAATATTAAAAACAATATTAAAGAAACAGAAAAAAGCAGTTAAAAACACGACAAACAAAAAATAAAGGGTAAAAAAGGCTTTTCGCAATACATGCAAAAGATTCATATTTTATAGAAAGGTGAGGGGGAGAAACGAAAATACAGCGTTTGTGAGTAATTTCTAGATTTCAGTCCCCCTCTACCGAAAAATTAATTTAACGCATCGCCCCTTATCTTTAAGCTCTAGAGTATACTAGTCCTTGGCAATCCATACCACCCTGGCAAACTATGCACGGTCCAAGGCACTCTCCGAAACCCCATCCACATACCTAAGACATTTTCAGACATTTCCAGCTAAAAATCGCATATTCAATCCATTGATTCATGTTTTCTCAACCCAAGCCTATCATGACGCCCCATAAAGCACTTTAAACCATCACAGCTTTACGTGCCTACCCCATTCGTCATCCCCGTGGCACCATCACCCCCTAGCATACAATACTGGAGGAATAAAGGCTGATAGTAGACGCAAATTTGAGACATATTGAGAGCTTTTAATAAAAATATCCATTTCTTTGAGTACTTGTTAGATTTTCACCTCCTCCATGGAAAAAACTCCTAAATGCCTCCACCTTAACTTTTAAGCGGTAGTTCATCACATAATGACATTAATTGACTGCCCTCCCCCACCCTGACAACACATCATCAACTCCAAGACGATTCTTCAAGGCATTGCTTGTTAAACATTATGCGTCAATCGGGTGATTCTTCTTCTTTCAAAAAACAGCACCTGGAATCTATTATAGGACTCCTTTCGGTTTCTAGGAGGTTTCATCTAAATACACAATTAATACAACGAAAATCAACGCAACCAACATACTAACAATTTTGTTTTGACCAACAATTAATTTTTTTTCAGTCCCCCTCTTCTGAAAAATTCATTTAACGTTTCCCCTCTTATCTTTAAGCTCTATAATATACTAGTCCTAGGCAATACATACCACCCTGGAAAACTATGAACGGTCTAAGGCACTCTCTGAAACCCCATCCTCATACCTAAGACATTTTCAGACATTTCCAGCTAGAAATCACACATTCAATCCATTGATTCATCCTTTTTCAACTCAAGCCTATCATGGTGCCCCACAAGGCACTTCACTCCATCACAGCTTTAAGCGCCTGCCCCATCCGTCATCCCCATGGAACCCTCGCCCTGTCATGCAATCCTGGAGGAATAAGGTTGATAGTAGATGAACACCATCTTAAAAATTTGAGACCATATCCAAATGACTTTTTAATGAAAATAATAAATCGAGAATTTAGAAGATGCTGTTAAAACTGGTTTTATGATGTCACACAATAACTCCTCTCTCTCTTGGTCAATTTATTGATCGTATGTCAGTTTAAATTTGGCGGTAAGAGTGTCAACACTGGAAAAATGTTCTATACCTGTCCACTATGCTTTTATACACTGGGAAGCTGGTCATTTTGTGAGAATTGTACAATGATTGACGAGTATAATGAAAAGTGTAGATTATGCAACCCGTGTAAATTGCACAAAGGATATGCAATACAAATTAAAGGCTGTAGTTCATGCCTTGAAGAGATTTGCTACTCTCACCCTAGAGGACACCTATGCTCCAATTGTCACTATGATTGATGTGGTCAGTGGGAGAATACCTATGCGGGTATGATTGAAAAGAATCCTAAATGAGATTTTAGCTTATTTCTAAGAGACTGGTATCGTTGCGGTACTAAATTGTTGTGGGAGGAAGAATTAGGTTTACGATTCAACTGTTGGAATAACAAAAGAATTTGGTCTCTACGTCATCGTTGTGAAGACAATGGCTACTATGATTATATACCTACTGATATTTATTTGGCTTTTACAGAATGTGATTCACCATTTGAAAACACTATATGTGATATTGCTTCAAATAAGCAAATTAAAAGACGTGAATTTTACAATATGAATGAAAATAGTATCATTGACTGTGTAGAGACATACTATAACAGTGAAGTTACATTGTACTGTAGAATATTTGACCCTGACATTGAAGCACATCATGATCAATATACAGTGAATTCAGATGATCTATCAGCATTAGTTGTTCTCGACAGCCACCTATGTGTAGAAGAAGAAATATAAATAGGAGAAAAAAACCATTTTCTATGAATATACATTATTTTTATTAATAAACAATTTTACATAAATTTTCAGAACATTTTATTCGTGGCACTGAAATTAATATTTTACAGGTTTGAAATTACATTTTCCACTATGAATTAATTCAGACTAGGATTGTCAACATAAATGTTGAGAAAATGGTTGTAAGCATAACCACGACATTTGAAAACAAAATATAGTAGTGCATGGAAACCGCACTCTTCTGGTTTTGAATAATTGTTTTCCCAGTGCTTTGAGTAAAGTTGCTGATGTGTGGGGTGTAGAATGTATATGATAGGACAAGAGGATGAAAACATCTATATTCTTCACTGTTTGAAAGATGCATAGCTGATGACCAGTCTTTACACTCGATGGACTGCTATTAACAATTACAATGGTATTGTTAACACTTTTCAAGGAATTTTTTCAAGGAGGTTCGATGGTATACAATAGGATTTGTATTTGAACATAAATGGATCCATATTAAATATGCTGATTATTTGATTTTATTCATGGTGCGAGGTCTATTAGAAATCTATTTGGAATTTGGGGTATTATTTTTCAACTCGTCATCTGGTGATAGATTTGATTTTGAAAATCAGCAAAGAAAAAAAGTCTGATTACCGACGTGGATCAGCACCTATTCTTAGAAAGATCAATGAGGGTGGGTATATTTTCATATCTTGAAAGCTAAACCGACTGGACAGGACACCAGTGAAAAGCCGGATGCATTTCTTATGTGAATTGCCTTTATCCGTCGGCAGAGTTTCACTGCTGTTTACCTTGTGGTAATTACAGTTGGCTTAACAATCCATGTGCTTCAAATTTCCCCAACATTTCCACCGTTGCGCAGAATGAACCGCAAGGATGTTTTTTTTAAATTGGCGGTGAAATACCGAGGGAACTCCATGACTCGGTAAAGGATTTTGTTTTCCCGTGCATAAATATACTGGTGACTTAGGACTCTTTGAGTCCATACAGTTTATCTTTGATAGAAGATGGGGGTATGTTTTGGACACCTTCAAAGCAAAAACTTATTGCCGACCTTAATCTGAAACAGAATATTGTTGTTTATCATTTGCTATTGCGGTGGATGGTAGCCAGTGGTTTCAGGGTCACAAAGATACATAGAGCCCTCCAATTTGACCAAAACCCTTACAGGAAATTGCTTATTGACACAAACGAAAACGAAAGTTGAAAAAGAAAATCATTTTAAATTCAGCCTTCAGTAAAATCTGTGAAAGCGTACGAAACAGGAGCCAACGTGATATTGTAACCAATCCAAAAGTGCTCGAATCGCTGCCGCTCCAAACTTCACATCATTCGCTTTCATAGACTCCGATATGGTCCTCCTTCATAGAAAAAGGAAATGTCATATGAAATAAAAATATAGCTAGTGGCAGCTCAATAACGGATATTTCCAAAAAACTCGTGTTGTCATTCTATTAGTACTCCTTTGAATAGTTTCAAATGGTAATTACATTAGGTCTCGGATGGATTTTACCAATCGGAATGAGTCCGTTTATCCGGAGTTAGTGAAGCGCCAGGCCCCAAATGAATTGTGAGTACTAAAATTCAAGAAGGGGAGTGACATGATATCCAATGGTGTGTTTCCCGGTCCGAAGGTGTACTGTGTGGAAACGCACAATGAGGATATAGAACAAGTCTGCAAGGGGGTGTCTACACACTATGTGGAAAGTAGTATAGTTCCAAGAGCAAAAGTTATGGCAATTCACTCTTTATAATTTAAAAACTACAGAGTTAGAGTAGACAAAAATGCCATGACAGCCATATCGGACAAAGTCTATGTACGTGAGGGTGGTGTGAAGGTACTACCCCATGGGCACTGCCGTATTTCAGATCGAGTTGGATGTATAGAATATAACAAACAACTCGATGTGAATAAATTAACCTAAATTCATTTGTCATAATACTAGGCGGGTGTGTGGTGGTGGAAAGATTTTTTTTCAATATGTTTCATTGTTGATCAAAATCTGTGTGTGTGTTTGTGTGTTTGTTTGTGTGTTTGCGTACAAGGTAGAGTTATTATTATATTTCAATGTTTTTTCATAATTAAAAAATGCATTTTGCGCCTCCGCCCGCCACAGCAGACACCCGCGCCTTTCGGCCCCGGGGGGAGGGAGGATACCATTTATAAACGTATTTGTGTGTTTTCTTATAAAAATGTAGTGTATGGTTGTACTAATTATTATTATTGTTGTTGTTGATGATGCAAATAAAATAAAGTGAAAAAAAGTGTAAACTGTGATATTATATTGATTAAAAAGCTAGTGTTGTATGTTTGTATGTTATGTATGTTGTAGTGCTGCTGTTTTTTCTGAAGATTAAAATTTCGGTTGATTAATTGTAAAGTGCTATTTTTCTGTTGAAAATATTTATTATAAATAGAAGAAAATATGATTCTAAATTGTCGTTGCTGCTATTATTATTCCTAAAAGGCGTAGTAGTAGCAGGAATGGGATAGGGAAATTATTTATTCATTAGAAAATTATATTTTACAGTTAGTTGTAGGGCAGCTGTTGAAGCCAAAACAATATATATCAATTTAAAACACCCTTCACATCGTTTCTGTGTTGTCCATTAATGTCTGGCAAAACAACACTCTTAACTAAAATAGTTAAAAATTGAAGCAAAATATTTATGGAAAATCCGAAAAATATTTACTATTGCTACAATTTTTTACGAGAGTCATGTGATGAAATAAAAGATATTGCCACATCTGTACAGGTACAATTCATACTGGAACTTGATGTTTTCGACATTAATGAACCAAACTCTTGGCTGGATATTGATGATTTAGCTGAATCCATTGCAAAATGGTCTCTCGATTGTTACAATTGTTTACTGTTCGCTCACATTATTAACGGATCTCCGTAACGCTAGTTCTACAAAATCTATTTCATCAGAGTAAATGTATGAGAGCACATGCTTTGAACAGTACCTTCTATATCATTTACAGAGTTGTTGCTGATTCAAGTTCTCTAATTACTCTCAATAAACAGATATATACCGGTGCTCCAAAATTTCTACTTTCAGCGTACAATCAGGTGAAAAATAAATCATATGTCTACATTCTATTGGGTTTTAATAAAGATACAACCAACGATTGGCGTATAGTGAACAGTAAATAAGTTTATTAACTTCCATCATGACACTGAAGAATCTACATGAAAATAAACTTTTTTTTTCCGCTCTAAGCACTTCAAAATCACCATTTAGAAAAGCCATGCTCAAACATAGTTATTAAATTTAAATTTAATTTAAATTCAACCGAGGGCAATGTTCAACTCCCAGAAGTAGTTAAGAAACAGGCAAAGCAAAATCGTTCCATTGTACGTGCCTTGGCTTCCAAAAAAGAAAGGAAAAGATTTTAAAAGAAAATGTCTTTTCCAAAAGGGTGGTAGCTTTTTTTTATACTTTTACTACCAATAATTTCCGGACTTATAAAAAGTTTTCTCTAGATGGTTAAACCCTACAAATTAACCCCAATAGAACTCACTCTTTCACAAATGGAACACTTTGAGGACAACCTAATTAAATTCATTAATTATGAGAATATTAGTGTTGATAAAAAACTCCTTTTACTTCCAGATGCACTTTGACGAGTGGACAAACATAAACCGTATCATGTAAGACCAGTCAATGTAAGTGTCATTGATCGCAAAAAGGAAACATATCTTCAAGAATCTGCTTGAACAATAACACAATCAAAGGGGGAGGAATTGAATTCAATAGTGAAAAGTATTGTAAATCTACTGCCATTATCATATCGTGAAAATAATAAAAAAAACTTGATATACCTTATGGAAAGTGCCCATCAGCACATTATAATTGATTGTAACGGGAAACCACCTATAATTCAGGGAAAGATCTTCTATTCACTTGATTTAATAAAATGCTTGGTTACAAATCAGAGAAGACTTTTATCATTTGGAAATCATCTATACGACTTTTTAAATACAATAAACTTCCCGAAAAGTCTTATTAGAACTAAACAATTCTAAAGCAACTAAAAGAACTTAGTGACACTCCATCACCACCACATACAATAAAAGAAGATATAGATGAAGATTTTAAATCATTCTTGGAAAATACTGGCACACCTAGTAAAAATACTTATTTGATGACACCAGTGGTGGTTAGGCAAAAGCGAAGACGTATTGATATCAACTCGTCGTCATAATCAACACCCACTAGTATGCAAAAGGGTAGCGGACATTACACTACGTTTTTGCTTTCAAAATGGATGAAGTCTTGAAACATGCTTATGACAACATTGGTGAAGTGGGAGGCTTAAGTTCCCCCGCCACACTTTCTAAAGTTACTGGTATTGGCACCAAAACTGCGAAAGAGTATCTACAAAATAAACGAAGTTACACTCTATACCGAAATCATGGGGTTCGTGGTAATCTATATCGATAAACTAAAGCCCTTTTCCCACTGCATATAATGCAGGCAGATGTCTTAAATCGAGATGAGATTCACAGGCGTCACAATACACCGTATAAATATATTCTACTTACAATGTTTTTTTCGCTATGCATATGCTATTCCATTGCAGACAAAGCGAGGGTTTGAAGTTGCTCAGGCTATAGAAAGTATTCTTTAACAAGACTATTATAGAAAATTTCGAAAGGACCGTGGTGGTGAATTTGTTAATCCACCTGTAGAAAAGGTATTATTGAAATATAATACAGTGCTCTATCACCGTCATAGTCCTATAAAGGCTGCATTGACCAAACAATTAATAAGAACTAGTTGACTTTTAATTTAAAGATATTTTACATTGAAAATTACGGCTGCTTTCGTCTACGACATAACAAAGAAGAAGAGATTTTCGGTGGTTCTTATGACTGTAAATTACAAAAATTTAAAAATAATAGTGAAATCTATCAAATTGAAAAGATATTAAAGAGTCGTACACACAAGGGGAAGAAAAAGTTGCTCGTTCGTTTACTACGATATAACTATGATTTTGATTCTTGGGTTTGTGTTGGAGGCATAAATTTTGCCCCATGATTTTTATATGGCAATCATGTCCAATGTTTCCGATCCTCTCTATGATGATTTGACTAGAACAAGTGATTTTTGGATGAAACTTTCCCCTGCCATCAAATTTCAAGCTCGATATGAAGTTGCTCTCATCGATCGTATTGTTAAGAATTCTCATGATATTAAGAGAAAGGGTATCCCCTGTTAGACTAAAATAATACTTTTTGACTTCGGTAATGATGGTGGGGTGGCAAATTTCCCTATTGCTACCATACCCTATGGGGAATACAACAATATGCATGAGCTGTGTCGAGTTATCAACAAAAAATTGCAAGTTGAAAAAACGATTGCTCCACTCTTAATTATTCGAAAAAACAAAGAAGAACTTTTGTTTCCAATTCATGATAGAATTATTAACTTCCTCTTAATGAGGACTTACGTAAGGTTCTCTGTTTTATAGGTCACGTAATTAAAGCAGAATATTTCAGTAGCAAGAAACATGTTATCTATGCAGACTATGCACCTAGTTTCTCCACGGACAGTTGTATGTTTATTTACAGTTCATTTGTGGAACCGTCGAAAATTAGTTATTAAAATGTTCCCCTTCTACGTGTTTTAGAGAGAAAAGGCATTGAAAATAATGTTCACCACTACAATATAGGACATCTCCAGTATGTTCCCATAAACACTTCGTATTTGGAAATCTGTCAGTTAACACTAAGAAGTGAACTCGGAGATCTTTTAGCTATGAGAAATGGGTTTTGTGTCATTACATGCCATTTTCGACCCGTTGATTAAGATGAACAATAGAAGAATTTTATTTGTCTGTCCTGACATTGGTTGTTATGTTGCTGCTCTGAGTCCTCGTCAAATAGGTCAAGGATTCGACTGTTACAAGGGGCGTACTACAATATCTGGCTATGGTCTTGGTAGTTGGTTTGCTAGGCTGTTTCGTTCTGCATTACCTCTTGTCAGAAAATATATTGTACCTACTGCAACAAACTTGGCTACCTCAATAATACCGGACTGGAGCTCGGGTAAAAATTTCAAAGAGAGTCTTAAGGAAAATATTAGATCTTCGGCAAAAGATGTTGGCGAACAATTAAAATCTCAGCAAAATGGATAGGGATTAAAAAGGGTCCAGAATCATCATTCACCGATCAGTCTCTACCAAGGTGGGAAGCAAAAGACATTAACGACGATTTTGAAGAAAAAAGAAGAGTAATAAGCAGAATAAGAAGACAAAGATTGTTACATCAAGGAAGGATTTCGGGTCTTAAGATGATAAATCTCCCCCACAAAGAATTGCATCCATAAATCCCCTCGTCTTTGAGTCTATTTAATGGTGAAAATGTTGATATCAGTGTAGAGTATGGCTACTATGAACAATTTCATCCTCAAGCAACCCCTGTCGGAAAATATACACTTTCAAATATTTTCCAATTAGGGTCATTTCATCGATTTATCATCTACATTTATTGATTTAAATGTCGTGGAGAAGCAAAAGACTGACAGTCAAACTCCTTTAACTACCGACGGTCTATCCTATAAAAACTGTACCCTACACAACTTGTTCAAACAAATTAATGTATTCATTAATGGAACATTGGTCAGCACTAGCAATAATTTATCAAACTATGCAAGCTACATACAATTTATGTTGATGACTCCAAAGTCATACAAGGAGTTGAGAGGACAGGCACTGGGTTATGAATATAGATCAAATGTTGATACTGATGGTGAGTTCACTGCTGCAGCGACCCAAGAGTATCATTTAGTTAAAAAATGAAATCACTTCTTGTTCCCCATACAGTTACCAATCAACGTAAAATTGCCACTGGTTCTTGTAGTTACACTGACTCGTAATTTATCAATGGAGAAATCGCCTCAAAAATCGCTTTGACCTTTGTGAAGAGTGCTAGTTCCGTTGGATCCTGGACCATATCCCCCAAGATTTTACTTTTTTGGCATATCAAGCCTTGTGTGCAAGGTGAAAGGAATTCCCTTGTACACTTATTATTTTCCCTTCGACATTTGATAAAAAAACTTACGAAACTCTGTATGAATTGACTATGCAATCCCTAGATCATGATTAACCACTATTTGAAAATGAAATTGTCAATTCAATGTTTAAAAAAAAATCATGGTATCACTGTACTGAACTTGTCAGGTACTCAAGATATAAGTATTGTATGAACGGGGGAAGTATGTTTAGAGTGTGCATTCGCTGACACTTTGACTGAAAATATCACGCTAGTATCACTGAGTTGATTTGAAATTCATTGGGAAATCACTCCCGAAGGTAGTGTTCTACTAGACCTCGCACCATGAATACAAACTAAATAATCCGCGTATTTAATATGGATCTGTGAATGTCCAAATAAAATCCTATTGTACATCATGAGACTTCCATGAAAAAATCCCAAGTGTTAACAATACCATCATCATTGTTAAAAGTAGCCTATCAAGCGTAAAGACTGGTCATTGGCTATGCATCTTTCAAACAGCGAAGAATATAGAGTTTTTAACCGTCATGGCCTATCATATACATTTTACACCCCACAAACCAACAACTTTATTGAAAGCAGTGGGAAATCTATTATTTAAAACCAGAAGAGAGTGAAGGATTTAACGACTAAAAGCTGTGGTTTTCATGCACTACGATATTTCGGTTTCGGATGTCGTGCCTATACTTACAACCAGTTTCTCAACATTTACGTTGAAAATTCTCGTCTGAATGACTTCATATTGGAAAACATACTTTTATACCTATATAATATTGATTTCAGTGCCCCGTGAATAAAATTTCCTAAAAATATGTATAAAATTGTTTGTTAATGAGTAATAATGTATATAAATAAGTAACAACTTTTTTCTCCTCTTTAAATTTCGTCTTCTACGTATAGCTACTTGTTGACAATATCTAATGCTGGTTAGACCCCGGCGCCGCGCCGATGAGGGAAGACCGGCGGTGGCGGGGCCAAAAACAGCGCGCCACACCGCGCCACCGGTAAAATGTCGGCGGCGCGCCGCCGGTAAGATGTCGGCGGCGCGCCGCTGGTGCGATCAATGTTTGCCTGAAACATTAATGGCTGAAAACTAATCTCCTTCGTTATTCATCATGAGAAGTAAAAATTTGATAGAAATGAAATGGCTGTGGCGTTTCAAAACCCTTGCATAATACGAATAGTTGAAGTATCTATTAGCTATGTATTCTTAACATAAATAATTATCAAAATTAGTAGTTTTTTTCATCGAGCATTACTGCATACAAAACCTCAAATACCGTATATCCAAATTCGTCAGTTATCTGGTTAAAAACTTTGAATATAACTTTGAGCTTAATAAAAGAATACATCGAAATAAAAAAATACATTTAAAAGTTTTTTTTGGCTTCTTTATAGACTACATGTCATGTAGGCTAAGGCTGAACTGCTGCTTTTTATTGCCTTTGGCTGTTCTTTTGGATATTATTCATTTTCTCTTTTGGGGATTCATTCCAAATTATAAACTTATAAATACCTAATATCAGTCAAATTATAAACTGCATCCAAAAGGAGTAAATTTATCAAATTGAAAAACACATCATGATTAACACTTTACATGAGAGCACTTAAATTAAAATGAAACAAAAAACAGCTAATGGTTTATTCGGTAAAAAGAAAAATGAAGTGCCAGCTATCTCCTGGAAAAAAATCTGCAAACTTACAATTCAGCTGTAGAAACAATCTGTTGGCTGTCAATTTCAAAATCCAACTGAAGGTCGAAGCTTGTATAGTAGTGAATGCGTTCTGTAATTATATTCAACTATGAAAATACAATTCTTGACTACGAACGATGTAAGAAATAGCGATTGGGAAACTGCATTCGAAATGATTTAAACTCATTTGATAAAGATGATATTTTTTTTGTCAACATATGAAAAACTGTGTATATTGCAATATTTGCAATTGCTGATTGCATCTGTCTGGTTTTTATGCAAAGTAAGAAAAGAGACGAAAATTAATGAACAAGAAGTAGTCATGAATTATGGTATTCAAAGTAATATTTGGAAGGGAAAGTCACTGGTGATAAATCGCTAGGGGTAGCACCGTGATTGCGTGATTTTCGGGGATTCGGAGAACCAAATTCTTTTTCGGGGGGACGCTTAGATTTTCAGAGAAATGCCCAAAAATTCCGGGATAGTGCAAGCCCTGCTTAATTTCTAATCAGGAAAATCGAAATACTAAACCACACGAGAAGGAAAAGCTCCGACTTTGCGGTTGACGCAATAAAGAAATGCCACAAAATTAATTTAAAGTTGACCAAACGCCACCGCCTGTGCCGACGGCGGCATTACGACACTTCGGCAGCGTTCAACCGGGCCTCTCGTCGGTGGCGTTCGGTCGGTCCACCGGCGCGGCGCCGGGGTCTAATGCTGGTACATGATCTTTATTCACTGTATATTGATCTTGATATGCTGAAATGTCAGGGTCACATTTTCTACAGTACAATGTAGCTTAACTCTTATTGTATCTCTCTACACAGTCAATGATACTATTTTCATTCATATTGTAAAATTCACGTCTTTTAATTTGCTTATTTGAAGCAATATCACATATAGTGTTTTCAAATGGTGAATCACATTCTGTAATAGTCAAATAGAAATCAGTAGGTTTATAATTATAGTAGCCATTGTCTTCACAACGATGACGTAGAGACCAAATTCTTTTGTTATTCCAACAGTTGAATCGTAAACCTAATTCTTCCTTTCACAACAATTTAGTACCGTGACGATACCAGTCTCTTAGAAATAAACCAACATCTCCTTTAGAATTCTTTCCAATTATACCTGGATAGGTATTCTCCCACTGATCACATTTATCATAGTGACAATTGCTGCATAGGTGTCACAAATCTCTCCAAGACAGGACGGTTCCGGCGAAGTCCTTCACCAAGGACTTCTCTGAAGCAGGAAGTACCTTGGCAAAACTGGAACAAAACTTCTAGCTCTACTTGAAGACCAGTAGCATCTGGAGCTCTTTTCTTTCTCGGGGAAAACTTTGTTGCTTGCTTAATATCTACAACTGAGATAATTTTGTTCAAAGGAGGCTGGAGTAAGGTGCAAAATGGTAGAAAATCGGCAAGGCAAGCTCTGAGATTATCTCCCATCATTGTAGTCAACTTGTCAAGCAAGATTCTGAAATGTTGTCTATAGAACTGATGCATTAAGATATCGGCTTGACTTTGAGCTCGGCTGTCATAACGAGATGGTCCAAGTCTCCGCCGATGGTGTCTGATGAAATCAACCTCTGGGTCCACTTCCATCCTTTTGGCAAACTGTGCTGCACTGTCAATTAAACTGTTTATTTCCTCACAAGATATTCTTCCAAAAAGTTTCTTCCTAGCGTCTAGCATCTCAATTGCGTCGATGATGTTCATCTCCTCTTCTTCAAGCTTTTCTGTTGCAATCCTGGCCTTGTACATGATATTTTTCATGAACATGAGGCAGGCGATAAAATCGAAGTTGAGAACCCTTTTCAGGAGGCCGCTGGCTTGTGCTTTTGTCTTCGTATCGGCGTTCTTCATCTGTTTTATTTCGTCAAGGTCTGAGACTATTGCTTCAAACGAAGTAACCACTGCTTGTATGGTTTCAGCCCTCGCGGTCCACCGGCTCCGTGATAAGTTTCGGAGATTAAGGCTGTTTTCAATCGAAGAGAGTTTTTCTTCAAGGGCCGCAAAACGCTTTGTAGATGAAGAGAAGAACACATACATTTCTTTGAGGATATTGAAAAGCTCGGCTATCAAGAGAGATGAATTGCAACTAGCCTCTATCACGGTGTTTAGTCTGTGGGCCTGGCAGGGTATATAAGGCACACGGCGACTGAGAAGTTCCGATACTTTCTGCTGGGTTCCATTAAACTGACCAGACATTGCACTTGCATAGTCATACGACTGAAAAGCTAGTTTATCCAGCGGAATTCCTCTCCTCGTCAGTGTTCTTATTATACTTTCTACCATACCCTGACCAGTTTTGTCATTTGCCTCACCAAAATCTAATTGTCTCTCTCTAGGCATCCCTTCGGAGCTGATGGTGTAGATTATGAATGCAAGCTTATCAGAATGTGAAGCATCGAGTGGCGTATCCACCATCACAGAATAAAATTCTGAATCCAGCACTTCGTAAAGGATCTTCTTCCTGACTTCTGCTGAAAGCAATTCAATAAATTCGTTCTGGGACATTTTGTGTAGATAGGTAACTTTGTATGGTCTATACCAAGAATCATTTAACCAAGCTTCAAGAGCAGGCACATATCTCGCTAGAAGTTGAACAAATTGAACAAAGTTGCCGTCTTGTTCTTCCGTTCTTCTAAATGCAATGCCTTGTCTCGCTATGGTTCTTGCAACGTCCAAAAGAATTGTCAAAATTTTTCTGTTTGTCTCTTCATCTTTTGCTTGCTGCAAAAGCTTAGCTCAAGTTCTTTTATCAAGTAAGAAATCAACATGACCATTACTGCTGACGAAGTGACAATAATCCGACAAAGCTGCTTTGTGTGACCCGGAAGAGAAGTGACTAGCCAGTTTTCCTTTCTTTGTTTTTCCGTGGCTCTTCATTTTGTGCCATTGCTGCACACTGTCTTACACCCAAGCGTTTTTGAACTGATTTCGCCCCGTACCACTACGGAAAAGCGAGCAAATGAAGCAGAAGGCAGCATCTTTCTCGATACTCTACTCTAAGAACTGGTAATCTTCATACCAGCCGGGGGGAAAACGACACTGTTTCTTTTTTGATATTGACGGATCAGCTGGGAACACACTCAGCTTTGGTTGATTAGGACCACATGAAATAAGGTATTTCCTATGGTTTTCACTAGAGATTGGCTTCCTTATTACAGGATCCTTGTGAACTACACTTTCGGAGTCGTCACTGTGATTTTCGACAACAACTCCACTAGTTGCCGAAATGTTAAGAAGTTCTTCAGTGCAATCGACTGTTAGTTCCTTGCACAGCTCAAACACAGAAGATGATGTAGATTGTATTTCCACCAAGATATCTCTTGCATTCAACGCAGAATTTTCCCGGACGGTCTTAACTATGTCATTGTCAGGTACTACTGATCCAGCAACTACTGATATAATGCACTCCAGCTTGGCGTCACATGAAAAGAGTTTCATGTTGTTTCTTCGATTGGAGGCCTCTTGCCCTATATCTGACTTCTTCTCATTATTTGTGTTGACTAATGGCATGAATTCTTCTCCAGTTTCGAATTTAAATCTCGTTTCTATTACTAGACATTCTATCAAGGTCGGTGTTCTAACGCCAAGTGTTTCCTTGGTAACTGTAACATGCATTTCCTGAAACAATATTGTCAGTAAACATAATTTCGCCAGAGACCGCCCCTAAACCAGTTTTGGCCGGATTCTGGGTGAACTACTTGTCCTGCAAGAAATGAAGCTGAAAAACGGATTCAGAATGTCTCCTTATCCCTGTATCGACCCTCTAATTAGCTTCAGGAACATTCTCCAAATTTCCGGTTTTGGCCGGATTCTGGGCGAACCAATTGCCCGGCGTCAAAATAAATTTCAGCTTTTTATTCAGCATTTCTACTTACCCCTAAAGTGACTATCTCATTGGCATTTAAAAAATATTTGTTCACCCCTTAACTTGAAACCCCCTCCCTCACACCCAAATATAGAGCTAGGGAGCCCATCTACGAACTTGACCTTTACTTTGACCAAAAGGCACCAAGTTTGAACAAAATATCTCAACCCCTTCCAAAGTTATAGTGCTAACAGACGGACAAATTGTTATCCGTCACTTAAGTTTTGGGATCCCAAAAAAACGTCCACGGCTAAAATATAATAATATTCTTTCAAAGCAGATTAATTTAAGACCACGAAATTTTGTAGTGTGTCCTTTCTTCTTTTTGTGCTAAATTTTATTGGCTTATTTGTGGGCTATATCAGTTGATCTCTCGTTTGTTTTCATGTTTGTGACATAACTCCTTGATCAGGCTTTTCTGCGATATTTAGTTGACTGATTTTTTTTATCTATCTGATTGGTTTTATCAAAGCATCAGACCCGCCTTATCTTACTTACGTCAGACTCCGAGATCTCGAACTTCTTAGGCCATTCTTATCCACCCTAACGGAACTACACTGATTTTTGCATTCTCCTTGTTTGACTCTTTTCGAGCCAGGTTAGGCTTCCGCTTTTTCTCATCCTAAAACGTTAGTGACGGATACCTAGAAAGGGATTGAGATATTTTGTTCAAAATTGGTGTGAGAATCCTTTGGGTCAAAGTACAGGTCAAGTTCGTAAATGCCAAAACCGGGAATTTGGTAGAATTAATGTTTATTTCTAAAGTTGATTAGAGATTCGATATAGGGACAAGGAGAAATGGTGAATTCATTTTTGAACTGTATTTCTTTGACGGATAAGCAGTTCACCCGGAATCCGGCCAAAACAGGAAATTGGCTATAGGTAAAAGTTTCTTTTGAAGTCGATTAGAGATTCGAGTTCGAAGTAAATATAAATACTGAATCCGTATTAGCTAATTTTTATTTTTTTCACTGGATAAGGAATCCGTATGGAATCCTGCAAAATCCAGAAATTTGATAAAAAGCTAAATTTAATTCTGAAGTCGTATAGAGCTTGGATTTGGATTGCGATGCAGAAGTAAATTTTCAGGCGGTTATTAGGGATAAATGTTAACATGTTTACGGAGTCTGGCGATGATTGGAAATCTACAAGACCCGATTGTCTGGACAAAGAAGTCTAATAAATATTCCACTTTTTGGGATCCCATCGAAACCTTTGGTCTGCTTGACTACGAGGAGACAGTTAATCAGAAATACCGGGTTTTCGAGTTATCCGCCGTAAATACAGAAAGCACTGCTACTACTGCAACCTTTGCTTATAACGACCTAGGATTACCAATGCATGAGACCAGCCCAACACAAGTCTGTATATTTTGAAAGAAACGGTAAATATCCTACGCAACTGGTCCCACATCCGCTTTTTCGTGCCTATAAGACTGTTCCTATTTATTCGATGCAAAATCTTAAAATTTTGGGATCCCAAACGTAAGTGACGGGATATCTATGACTTAGTACAATTTGTCCGTCTGTAAGCATGATAACTCTCGAAGGAGTAGGCCTATAGATGTTTTAGGTCCATTCCAAATAAGTTAGGCGGGGTAATTGTCAAACTTGGTGTGAGGATTCTTTGGGTCAAAGTACAGGTCAGTTTCGTAGATGGGCTATGTAGCTCTATATCGAGGGGTGGGGGTTAGTTAAAGATATTTTAAAAGTAAATAACATAGTCGATTTAGAGGTGTAAGGAGACATGCTGAATCCATATCTGAAACTAATTTTCTCGCTGGACAAATAGTTCGCCCGGAATCTAGCCAAAACCGGAAAAATGATTAACAGTAAAAGTTCTATCTGCAGTTGATTAGAGGTTCGATGTAGGGGTAAGGACACATACTGAATTCGTTTTCGACCGTTATTTTCTTCCCGGACAAGTATTTAGCCCGGAATGCGTCCGAAACTGGAAATCTGGAAAAAATAAAAATGTGTCTGCAAGTCAATTATAGATTCAGTACAGGGGTAAAGATACATTCTAAATCTGTATCTGAAGTTTTTTTTGGGCCGGACAAGTAGTTCGCTCAGAATCCTGCCAAAACCGGAAATTTAATAAAACGAAGACAAAATCCGAAGTATAAGGGGTAAGGAGACATACTGCATTCGTTTTTAACCGGAAATTTAGCGTACTAGAAATAATAGTTTGTTATGAAGTCAATTATAAATTCGAAATAGAGTAAAATTGCATACTGAATCCATACTTGCTCATCCCTCACTTTATATTTTTGCCGGACAATTAGTTTGCCCGGAATCCGGCCAAAATTGGTAAAAATATTTTTCTGATCTTAATTAGAGTTTCGATACAGGGGTAATGAAACACGCTGAATCTGTTTTTGAACTTTATTTTCCTCCTGGACAAGTAGTTCGCACGGAATTGCTAAAATCGGGAATTCAGTAAAAGTAAAAGATTTTTCTAAATTCGATTGTCAACTGGAGATGATATTTAGGCGTAAACATAGCTGCTGAATCCATATCTGAACCTGGTCTTCTCAGCGGAATAGCCGTTTGGTCGCAATCCGTCGAAAACCACACTTCGGTATCATTTTTTTTTACATTTTCAAGCGGTTGATTAGGGATAAATGCTAACATGCTTACGGGTCTGGCGAAGACCGGAAATCTACAAACCCGATTGTCTGGACCAAGAAGTCCAATAAATATTCCATTTTTGGGATCCCATCGAAATCTTTGGTCTTGTTTTTACTTCGACAATACGCCTATTTTTTTTCTTTTTTTTTAAATCCCACCTCCTCTCCTCTCAGTGACAAATTCACTTTAAGCAACAAATCTAATTCTTAACTTTTATGCGTCACCTACACTTTTTCAAATATCAATTAGCAGCCGAACTGGACACACAATAAGGCACCATACACTACCTAAAACTTTTCCATTATAAAAAACTTGCCTTAACCGTAGAAAAGGGTGTCATTCCCCCACAGGAAACTCTTCTTACGGTGGCTATCTCTTACCAACTCATAAAACTTTTCCAAATAGTGACCCGTCATGTCCCCCCCCCCCAAAAAAAAAGGAACTAAAACAAACTATTAAATTTAATAACAATAACAAAACCTAAAGAAAGATTTCTATCATTATAACTTTCTTTAACACAAGAAACCACAATAATATATACGCAAAAAAAAAAAAAAAAACATCGAAGAAATTTATAATGTTAACAATTTTTAAATTTACCTTTTATTCTTTTAAATTTAAAAAAAAATTCGGCTGCTATTTAACAACAATGCACCTTAAGACCAAGGCGAAGTACTAAATTTATGTTGAGGACGTTTCGCCATGGGGGCGTTTGCCAAGAGGAAATTATGTTATGGGGACATCTCCACGGAAAGTTTCGCAGACAAGCCGAGTTTGTAACTATGTTTCACTAGAGTCGTAGCCGAAAACTTACCTCCCGACTTGAATGAGCTATTCCAGCGTCTTCAGAACCACCCCTGCCCTGGGAAACAAATTCTAGGTACATGGCCAAATCTTCCTTGTCCTTCTCAAGTGCTGCATCCACCTCAACCTCAGACTCATTTTGTAATCGAGATTTTTTCACTGTCCTAGATGGACTTACTTCAAAGGGGTTTCGTGGGGCTCCTGTCATTTGAATTCTGATTGCTTTTCCATTGTGTTTAGAAATTTCATGCCTTCTTTTCCACTCGTAGTCAAAGTTTGAACCACAGTCCATGCACGTAACCTTGTCTCTCACTTTCGGTTTATTCATGTTATCCAGTCAGACTTCACTTTAACAACTAGCCTACAATAATGTTGACAGGCTAAATCTGAATGACCTATCTGAGAAAGACACAAATTATATGCGAGTAAGAATCGGTTTTGAAACAAAGCGAGTTGCTGCCAGTCCATTCCCTTTGGGACAAAAAATATATGTGAGTAACAACTGGTTTTTAAACAAAGCAAGTTGCTGCCAGTCCAGTTCCTTTGGTAATCATTTTAACAGAGACCTGAAGGGGTCATGAAATCTGATTTAATTTAAACGACCTTGTCTATGAGTGAAAGTTTTTCCAGGAGGAAGAAAAACGACTCGAACTGTCCCTTACTGAGATGAGTGCCTGGGACCTGGTTGAGGCCAAAATAAACGACTGATACAACTTAGCAAGAGGCAGGGGGGTGTATAACCCCCTCACCGCCCCCCCCCCCCCCTTCAAGCCACTCCTGCTCTTGGATACACAATACAGACATATCATTCATGAAATTATGAAAAAATTCTAAGTAGCCAACAAACTTCTTCTTGAATTCATCTCTTGAATACACAAGAAATTTACACTTCATTCAAGAAACTATGAAAAAATTTTAAGTAAGTACCAAACTCTCTCTTGAATTCACCTCGTGAATACACAATGCAGAAATTACATTCATGAAATTATGAAAAAATTGTAAGTAAGAACCAAAAATGCAGAAAGTTCATTCAAGAAATTATGAAAAAATTGTTAGTAAGTAACAAACTCTTTCTTGAATTGACCTCTTGGATACACAATACAGATATCTCATTCAAAAAATTATGAAAAATTGTAAGTAAGAATCAAAATGTAGAAATTTCGATACACAATTACGGAAATTTAATTCATGAAATTATGAAAAATAGTAATTGAGAACCAAAATGCAGAAATTTCATTAAAGAAATTATGAAAAAAATGTAAGTAAGCAACAAACTCTTTCTTAAATTCAGCTCTTGGATACACAATACAGACATTTCATTCATGAAATTATAGAAAAATTGTAAGTAGCTAACAAACTCTTTCTTGAATTCATCTCTTGGATACACAATACAGACATTTCATTCATGAAATTATGAAAAAATTGCAAATAGCTAACAAACTCTTTCTTGAATTCATCTCTTGAATACACAATACAGACATTGCATTCAAGAAATTATGAAAAATTGTAAGTAAGAATCAAAATGCAGAAATTTCGATACACAATACAGAAATTTCTTTCATGAAACTATGAAAAATTGTAATTAAGGACCAAAATGCAGAAATTTCGTTCATCAAATTATGAAAAAGTTGTAAGTCGGTAACAAAATCATTCTTGAATTCACCTCTTGGATACACAATACAAACATTTTATTAATGAAATTATGAAAAATTGTAATTTAGAACCAAAATGTAGAAATTTCATTTAAGAATCTATGAAAAATTGTAAGTAAGTAACAAACTCTTTCTTGAATTCACCTCTTGGATACACAATACAGACATTTCATTCATGAAACTATGACAAATTCTAAGTAAGTAACAAACTCTTTCTAGAATTCGCTTCCTGGACACACAAAACAGCAATTTCACTCAAGAAATTATGAAAAAAATGTAAGTAAGTAACAAACTCTTTATTGATTTCACCTCTTGGATATACAGTAGAGGTGAATTCAAGAAATTATGAAAAAATTCTAAGTAAGTAACAATCTCTTTCTCGAATTCACCTCTTGGATACACAATACGGAAATTTCATTCAAGAAAATATGAAAAAATTGTAAGTAAGTAACAAACTCTATATTGATTTCACCTCTTGGATACACAATACCGATATCTCATTCAAAAAATTATGAAAAAATTGTAAGTAAGTAACTAACTATTTTTCAAAGTCACCTCTTGGATACACAATGCAGAAATTTTATTCAAGAAATTATGAAAAAATTGTAAGTAAGTAACCAAGCGTGAGAGTAAGTAAGTAAGCGTGTGGCACCAGGCTAAGTGAACCTACAATTTTACAACTAAGTAAACCACAACTTACAATTTTTTTAATAATTTTATGAATGAAATTTCTGTATTGTGTATCCAAGAGGGGATTCAAGAATGAGTTTGTTACTTACTTTCAATTTTTTCATGATTTCATGATTGAAATTTCTGTATTGTGTATCCAAGAGGTGAATTCAAGAAAGAGTTTGTTACCTACTTACGATTTTTTTTATAATTTCTTGAATGAGAAGTCTGTATTGTGTAGCGAAGAGGCGAATTTACGAAAAAGTTTGTTACTTACTTACATTTTTTTCATAATTTCTTAAATGAAATGTCTGTAATGTGTATGCAAGAGGTGAATTCAAGAAGGATTTTGTTACTTACTTACAGTGTTTTCATAATTTCTTGAATGAAAATTCTGTGTTGTGTATCCAAGAGTGAAGTCAGGAAAGATTTTGTTACTTACTTACAATTTTTTTATTTCTTGAAAGAAATTTCTGTATTAAGTTTACAAGCGGAGAATTAAGGAAAGAGTTTTTTAATTACTAACAGTTTTTTCATAATTTATTGATTGGCATCGTTTTCGTGTGTTTCCAGGGAACAAACGCAAGAAGTAGATTACTTACAATTTTTTTCTCATAACTTTATGAGTTAAGCACCTGTATTGTGTATTCGATCAGTAAATTCTAGAACGATGTTGTCACTTAATTAGAATTTTGTCATAATTTCTTGAATGAAATGTCCGTATTGTGTATTCAAGAGATGAATTCAAGAAAGAGTTCGTTACTTACTTACAATTTTTTCATAGTTTCTTTTGTTACTTACTTATAATTTTTTCATAATTTTTTGAATGCAATTTTTGTATTGTGTATCCAAAAGGTGTATTCAAGAAAGAATTTGTTACTTACTTACAATTTTTTTCATAATTTCTTGAATGAAATGTCTGTATTGTATATCCAGGAGGCGATTTTGTATTGTGTCTGTATTGTGTATCCTACTTGCGATATCCTACTTGTGTATCCTACTCCTACTTGTTTCTTGAATGAAATATCTGTATTGTGTATCCAAGAGGTGAAATCAATAAAGAGTTTGTTAGTTACTTACAATTTTTTCATAATTTCTTGAATGAAATTTCCGTATTGTGTATCCAACAGGTGAATTCAAGAAAGATATTGTTACTTTCTTAGAATTTTTTCATAATTTCTTGAATGAAATTTCTGAATTGCGTATCCAAGAGGTGAAATCAATAAAGAGTTTGTTACTTACTTACAATTTCTTCATAATTTCTTGAGTGAAATTGCTGTATTGTGTGTCCAGGAAGCGAATTCTAGAAAGAGTTTGTTACTTACTTAGAATTTTTCATAATTTCATGAATGAAATGTCTGTATTGTGTATCCAAGAGGTGAATTCAAGAAAGAGTTTGTTACTTACTTCCAATTTTTTCATAATTTCTTGAATGAAATTTCTGCATTTTGGTTCTTAATTACAATAATTCATTATTTCATCAATAAAATTTCTGTATTGTGTATCGAAATTTCTGTATTTTGATTCTTACTTACAATTTTTCTAGAATGAAATTTCTGCATTTTGGTTCTTAATTACAATTGTTCATAACTTCATGAATAAAATTTCTGTATTCTGTATTCAAGAGGTGAATTCAAGAAAGAGCTTGTTAATTACTTACAATTTTTTCATAATTTCATGAATGACATTTCTGTGTTGTGTGTCCAAGTTGTGAATTCAAGAAAGTTTGTTATCTACTTACAATTTTTTTCATAATTTCTTGAGTGAAATTGCTTAATTGTCTGTCCAGGAAGAAAATTCAAGAAAGAGTTTGTTTACAATTTTTTTCTCATAATTGTCTGAGTTAAACTCCTGTATGGTGTATTCGAACTGTGAATTCTAGAAAGAGCTTGTCGCCTAATTACAATTTTTCATAATTTCTTGAATGAAATTTCCGTATTGTGTATTCGGGAGATGAATTCAAGAAAGAGTTCGTTACTTACTTACAATTTTTTCATAGTTTCTTTTGTTACTTACTTAAAATTTTTTCATAATTTCTTGAATGCAATTTCCGTATTGTGTATCCAAAAGGTGAATTCAAGAAAGAATTTGTTACTTACTTACAATTTTTTTTATAATTTCTTGAATGAAATGTCTGTATTGTATATCCAGGAGGCGATTTTGTATTGTGTCTGTATTGTGTGTCCTACTTGCGATATCCTACTTGTTTATCCTACTCCTACTTCTTTCTTGAATGAAATATCTGTATTGTGTATCCAAGAGGTGAAGTCAATAAAGAGCTTGTTACTTACTTACAATTTTTTCATAATTTCTTGAATGAAATTTCCGTATTCTGTATCCAAGAGGTGAATTCAAGAAAGAGATTGTTACTTTCTTAGAATTAGTTCATAATTTGTTGAATGAAATATCTGTATTGTGTATCCAAGAGGTTAAATCAATAAAGAGTTCTTAACTTACTTACAATTTTTTCATAATTTCTTGAGTGAAATTGCTGTATTGTGTGTCCAGGAAGCTAATTCTAGAAAGAGTTTGTTACTTACTTATAATTTGTCATAATTTCATGAATGAAATGTCTGTATTGTGTATCCAAGAGGTGAATTCAAGAAAGAGTTTGTTACTTACTTACAATTTTTTCATAATTTACCTAAAAGATTACGATAGGTTCTATCAATAGGTAGCATGTTACCTATAGCGCTAGCAAGAAGATACCCCTCTTCATCAACTATTATTTTTATGTTGGAATTCTCTTTGAGTACTAACTTCTCTGGAAATTATACTTTCGCATATCCACCATTTGTATAATTAAATTGTTTTGGTACTCCAAAGAAATTGAATTCCTTAGTGCCATGACAACGCACGCATACGTTTCCGATAGTGCTACCACTTGTACTAATTTCATAGTTCAAATACTTCTCCTTGTCAGCATTCACTGCTACAATAACACTAACATGTGAACACATTTTTACTGGGGGGTCATCCACATGTTCAATATGCATTTCATCTTTGCTATTATTTGTTTCATTAATTGTTTGATCAATGGTAGTAACGCTTGCTGGCACTTTGTTTTTTCATCGATTCATCTTTATATTCCTTAGTGATATTTTCTGCCAATGCCCTTTTTATTTTTCTGGCAATTTCACTGTCTATTATCACATTATTTTTACAGAGGTAACAGTTCCGGCACGTAGACAATATATGGTTTATGATTTTAGTAGAAGAGTATGCCTGTCTTCTTTTGATCTTCCGTTGACTGCTAATACCCGACAGCTGAACATGGGTTGTAACAATAGGTAGCATGTTACCACAATTACTAGCAAGAAGATGTCCCTCTTAATCAACTATTATTTTTGTGTTGGCATACTTTTTGAGTGCGATCATATCCAGAGATCTCAAACTCGCATATCCACCATCATAAGAGTTTATTTTTTTTGGTACTCCAAAGAAATTAAATTAGTTACTGTCATGACAATGCACGCATCTATTCCAATAGTGTTACCACTTGTACTTGTTTCATAGTTCAAATACTTCTCCTTGTCGGCATTCAATGCTACAATACCAATAACATGTGAACACACTTCCTTAAAATGCTCCATCTTCAATTTTTTAAAGATATGACTTATGTGTTTATCGTTCCACTGCGTAAAAAGTACTGATTTAATACATGCAATAAACTAGGTAGTGTCAATAGCCTGCCATAGTGTACCAGTGGGAAAGCCATGTCGTGTCTATGAACAAGCATAGAATACGATTGTAGAGCTGCAAGCATATTTCACATAATTTTAAGATACGTAAAAAAAAGTTGAATAATTTCTTTGCATAAGAAAATTCAGTCAAAAAACAGTGCTACTACAAAAATTATTTTTCTAATAGTAAAGGTCATGACTAACATATCTATACCAATCTCATTTTGAGTTTGGAAAATATTAAATGTAAATTTTTAATGTCTTAAGTATGTTTCATCTCATTCGAAAGCATGTGAAAAAAAAGTTGAAAAAATACCATGTTAAAAAAATAAAAAAAAAGTTAAAAAACATAAAAAAAAGTATAAAATAATGGGGGGAAGGGCCTAAAAAGTTGGGGGGAGGGTGGGGCCTTCTGTGGTTCAAGAACGCGAAAAAGTATTAAAAAATTGAGGGGCCGAACAGTTGGGGGGCCCTTATTCAACTTGATACGCTTCAGTGCTTCCTATATGTCCCCACAAATTGGAACCTCAATAGAGAATGACCTATAAAATGGTCATTTAATCTCAAGAGTGCCCTAGGGGATGACCGAGATAAAGTTCATTGAACTTGATACGCTTCAGTGGTTCCTATACGTCCCCGCAAAATGGAACCTCAATAGAGAATGACCTAGATAAGGTTTGTTCAACTCAAGGGGGCCCGAGGGGATAACCTAGATAAAGTTCATTCCAATTGATACGCTTCAGTGGTTTCTATGGCCGTACTCAAAATGGAACATAGACAGAGAATGACCTAGATAAGGTTAGTTGAACTCAAGAGTGCCCTAGAGGATGACCCAGATAAAGTTCATTCAACTTGATACGCTTCAGTGGTTCCTATACATCCCATAGAAGTATAATAGAGAATAACCTAGACAATGTTCGTTCAACCTCAAGAGTGCCCTAGGGGGTGACCTAGATAAAGTTCATTCAACTTGATACGCTTCAGTGGTTCCTATATGTCTACGCAAAATGGAACCTCAATAGAGAATGACCTATATAAGGTTAGTTCACCTAAAGAGAGCCCTAGGGGATGACCTAGATAAAGTTCATTCAACTTGATACGCTTCAGTGGTTCCTATACGTCTACGCAAAGTATAAGGTCACATTCTACTAATACCATCCATTTAGCACATATAGCCACCCATGTAACAACACACTTAACCAACCATATAACATGACAGTTAACCATCCATACAACAGACATATCTTGAGGTCTCCGATAAGAATGTTTCTGTAGCAGTACCAACATTTCAAGCGGGCTCATTGCTCAAGTGATCTTTGAAATAAACGTTTGACGGCGAGTTAGTATCTCAGTTCCACATAGACATTTGATTAGTTTAGATTATTTCAAGTTGGAAGAAAAACATTCTAATATTTTGAAAATGAGTTTAAAGGAGTTGAAAGTGATGTTATGCAGGCAAGAGCTCCCAATGTAGCAGTTGAAATTGGAAAGGATTGTCGAGTAAAATTTGAGCGGGATGAGATGTTTGGTAGATATGTTATATCATTGAGTAAATTCGAGTCAGATGCACAACTATGTTTCACCGCAAGAGTGAATATAATGCATATAACGAGACTAGAACATGGATTGAATGCTATCATGAAGCACATTGAGGAAAATGGATTAACTCACCTAATGAGAAGAAAGTGAAAATGTATTCTTTTATTACAAGCATTCCAAATATGAAGTATTTACAGGAACATACTGAAGATACTTTATACTATAGTGACGACAAATTCTTTCTTGAATTCACCTTTTGGATACACAATACGGAAATTGCATTCAAGAAATTATGAAAAAATTTTAAGTAAGTAACACAAGAAAGTATGAAAAAATTGTAAGTAAGTAACGAACTCTTTCTTGAATTCATCTCTTGAATACACAATACGGAAATTTCATTCAAGAAATTATGAAAAATTGTAAGTAAGTAACAAACTCTTTCTAGAATTTGCCGTTCGAATGCACCATACAGGAGTTTAATTCAGAAAATTATGAGAAAAAATTATAAACAATCTCCTTCTTGAATTTTTTCCCTCGACAGACAATTCAGCAATTTCACTCAATAAATTATGAAAAAATTGTAAGTAATTAACAAACTCTGTCCTGATTTCTCCTCATGGATACACAATACAGACATTTCATTCAAGAAATAAAAAAATTTAAGTAAGTAACAAACTCTTTTCTGACTTTGCTCTTGGATACACAACACAGAAATTTCATTCAAGAAATTATGAAAACACTGTAAGGAAGTAACAAACTCCTTCTTGAATTTACCTCTTGGATCCACATTACAGACATTTCATTCAAGAAATTATGAAAAAAATGTAAGTAAGTAACAAATTCTTTCTTAAATTCACCTCTTCGATTCACAATACAGACTTCTCATTCAAGAAATTATGAAAAAAATTGTAAGTAGGTAACAAACTCTTTCTTGAATTCACCTCCTGGATACACAATACAGAAATTTCATTCATGAAATTATGAAAAAAATTGTAAGTTAGTAACAAACTCTTTTTGAATTCACCTCTTGAATACAGAATACAGATATTTCAATCAACAAACTATGAAAAAATCGTAAGTAAGTAACAAACTATTTATTGTTTTCACCTCATGGATACACAATACGGAAATTTCATTCAAGAAATTATGAAAAAATTGTAAGTAAGTAACCAAGCGTGAGAGTAAGTAAGTAAGCGTGTGGCACCAGGCTAAGTGAACCTACAATTTTACAACTAAGTGAACCAAAACTTACAATTTTTTTCATAACTTCATGATTGAAATATCTGTATTGTGCAGCCAAGAGGTGAGTTCAAGAATGAGTTTGTTACTTACTTTCAATTTTTTCATGATTTCTTGATTGAAATTTCTGTACTGTGTATCCAGGAGGTGAATTCGAGAAAGAGTTCGTTACATAATTACAATTTTTTTCATAATTTCTTGAATGAGAAGTCTGTATTTTGAATCGAAGAGGTGAATTTAAGAAAGACTTTGTTACTTACTTACATTTTTTTCATAATTTCTTGAATGAAATGTCTGTAATGTGTATGCAAGAGGTAAATTCAAGAAGGATTTTGTTACTTACTTACAATTTTTTCATAATTTCTTGAGGTCTCCGATAAGAATGTTTCTGTAGCAGTACCAACATTTCAAGCGGGCTCATTGCTCAAGTGATCTTTGAAATAAACGTTTGACGGCGAGTTAGTATCTCAGTTCCACATAGACATTTGATTAGTTTAGATTATTTCAAGTTGGAAGAAAAACATTCTAATATTTTGAAAATGAGTTTAAAGGAGTTGAAAGTGATGTTATGCAGGCAAGAGCTCCCAATGTAGCAGTTGAAATTGGAAAGGATTGTCGAGTAAAATTTGAGAGGGATGAGATGTTTGGTAGATATGTTATATCATTGAGTAAATTCGAGTCAGATGCACAACTATGTTTCACCGCAAGAGTGAATATAATGCATATAACGAGACTAGAACATGGATTGAATGCTATCATGAAGCACATTGAAGAAAATGGATTAACTCACCTAATGAGAAGAAAGTGAAAATGTATTCTTTTATTACAAGCATTCCAAATATGAAGTATTTACAGGAACATACTGAAGATACTTTATACTATAGTGACGACAAATTCTTTCTTGAATTCACCTTTTGGATACACAATACGGAAATTGCATTCAAGAAATTATGAAAAAATTTTAAGTAAGTAACACAAGAAATTATGAAAAAATTGTAAGTAAGTAACGAACTCTTTCTTGAATTGATCTCTTGAATACACAATACGGAAATTTCATTCCAGAAACTATGAAAAATTGTAAGTAAGTAACAAACTCTTTCTAGAATTTGCCGTTTGAATACACAATACAGAAATTTAATTCAGAGAATTATGAGAAAAAATTGTAAACAATCTCCTTCTTGAATTTTTTTCCTGGACAGACAATTCAGCAATTTCACTCAATAAATTATGAAAAAATTGTAAGTAATTAACAAACTCTGTCCTGAATTCGCCTCTTGGAAACACAATACAGACATTTCATTCAAGAAATAAAAAAATTTAAGTAAGTAACAAACTCTTTTCTGACTTTGCTCTTGGATACACAACACAGAAATTTCATTCAAGAAATTATGAAAACACTGTAAGGAAGTAACAAACTCCTTCTTGAATTTACCTCTTGGATCCACATTACAGACATTTCATTCAAGAAATTATGAAAAAAATGTAAGTAAGTAACAAATTCTTTCTTAAATTCACCTCTTCGATTCACAATACAGACTTCTCATTCAAGAAATTATGAAAAAAATTGTAAGTAGGTAACAAACTCTTTCTTGAATTCACCTCCTGGATACACAATACAGAAATTTCATTCATGAAATTATGAAAAAAATTGTAAGTAAGTAACAAACTCTTTATTGAATTCACCTCTTGGATACAGAATACAGATATTTCAATCAACAAACTATGAAAAAATCGTAAGTAAGTAACAAACTATTTATTGTTTTCACCTCATGGATACACAATACGGAAATTTCATTCAAGAAATTATGAAAAAATTGTAAGTAAGTAACCAAGCGTGAGAGTAAGTAAGTAAGCGTGTGGCACCAGGCTAAGTGAACCTACAATTTTACAACTAAGTGAACCACAACTTACAATTTTTTTAATAATTTTATGAATGAAATTTCTGTATTGTGTATCCAAGAGGGGAATTCAAGAATGAGTTTGTTACTTACTTACAATTTTTTCATGATTTCATGATTGAAATTTCTGTATTGTGTATCCAAGAGGTGAATTCAAGAAAGAGTTTGTTACCTACTTACAATTTTTTTCATAATTTCTTGAATGAGAAGTCTGTATTGTGTAGCGAAGAGGCGAATTTACGAAAAAGTTTGTTACTTACTTATATTTTTTTTATAATTTCTTAAATGAAATGTCTGTAATGTGTATCCAAGAGGTAAATTCAAGAAGGATTTTGTTACTTACTTACAATTTTTTCATAATTTCTTGAATGAAATTTCAACCTCCTGGATACACAATACAGAAATTTCATTCATGAAATTATGAAAAAAATTGTAAGTTAGTAACAAACTCTTTTTGAATTCACCTCTTGGATACAGAATACAGATATTTCAATCAACAAACTATGAAAAAATCGTAAGTAAGTAACAAACAAATTCACCTCCTGGATACACAATACAGAAATTTCATTCATGAAATTATGAAAAAAATTGTAAGTTAGTAACAAACTCTTTTTGAATTCACCTCTTGAAAACACAATACGGAAATTTCGTTCAAGAAAATATGAAAAAAATTGTAAGTAAGTAAGAAACAAAGTCGGGCACCTGCAGCCAACCTACAATACCACCTTTTTTTCAAATACCTGCATTCACGTTAGGTTCATTTAGGTTCACTTAGCCTGGCACCACTCGCTTACTTACTTACGCTCACGCTTGGTTACTTAATTACAATTTTTTCATAATTTCTTGAATGGAATTTCCGTATTGTGTATCCATGAGGTGAAAACAATAAATAGTTTGTTACTTACTTACGATTTTTTCATAGTTTGTTGATTGAAATATCTGTATTCTGTATCCAAGAGGTGAAATCAATAAAGAGTTTGTTACTTACTTACAATTTTTTCATATTTTCTTGAATGAAATTTCCGTATTGTGTATCCAAGAGGTGAATTCGAGAAAGAGATTAATACTTACTTAGAATTTTTTCATAATTTCTTGAATTCACCTCTACTGTATATCCAAGAGGTGAAATCAATAAAGAGTTTGTTACTTACTTACATTTTTTTCATAATTTCTTGAGTGAATTTGCTGTATTGTGTGTCCAGGAAGCGAATTCAAGAAAGATTTTGTTACTTACTTACAATTTGTCATAATTTCTTGAATGAAATTTCCCTATTGTGTATCCAAAAGGTGAATTCAAGAAAGAGTTTGTTACCTAATTACAATTTTTCATAGATTCTTGAATGAAATTTCTACATTTTGGTTCTAAATTACAATTTTTCATAATTTCATTAATAAAATGTTTGTATTGTGTATCCAAGAGGTGAATTCAAGAATGAGTTTGTTACCTACTTACAACTTTTTCATAATTTGATGAACAAAATTTCTGCATTTTGGTCCTTAATTACAATTTTTCATAGTTTCATGAAAGAAATTTCTGTATTGTGTATCAAAATTTCTGCATTTTGATTCTTACTTACAATTTTTAATAATTTATTGAATGAAATGTCTGTATTGTGTATTCAAGAGATGAATTCAAGAAAGAGTTTGGTAGCTACTTACTATTTTTTCATAAATTCTTGAATGAAATGTCTGTATTGTGTATTCAAGAGTTGAATTCAAGAAAGAGTTTGTTACCTACTTACAATTTTTTCATAATTTCATGAATCAAATGTCTGTATTGTGTATCCAAGAGCTGAATTTAAGAAATAGTTTGTTGCTTACTGACATTTTTTCGTATAATTTCTTTAATGAAATTTCTGCATTTTGGTTCTCAATTACTATTTTTCATAATTTCATGAATTAAATTTCCGTATTGTGTATCGAAATTTCTACATTTTGATTCTTACTTACAATTTTTCATAATTTTTGGAATGAGATATCTGTATTGTGGGTTCAAGAGATGAATTCAAGAAGGAGTTTGGTACTTACTTACAATTTTTCATAATTTCATGAATGAAATTTCTGTATTGTGTATTCAATATGTGAATTCAAGAAAGAGTTTGGTACCTATTCATAATTTTTTCATAGGTTCATGAGTGAAATTTCTGTATTGTGTATCCAAGAGGTCAATTCAAGAAAGAGTTTGTTACTTACTAACAATTTTTTCATAATTTCTTGAATGAAATTTCTGCATTTTTGGTTCTTACTTACAATTTTTTCATAATTTCATGAATGAAATTTCTGCATTATGTATTCACGAGATGAATTCAAGAGAGAGTTTGATACTTACTTAAAATTTTTTCATAGTTTCATGAATGAAGTGTAAATTTCTTGTGTATTCAAGAGATGAATTCAAGAAGGAGTTTGTTGGCTACTTAAAATTTTTTCATAATTTCATGAATGATATGTCTGTATTGTATATCAAAGAGCAGGGGTGGCTCGAAGGCGGGGGGTGGGGGAGGTTGAGGGGGGTTATACACCCCCCCTTTCTCTTGCTAAGTTGTATCAGTCGTTTATTTTGGCCTCAACCAGGTACCAGGCGCTCATCTCAGTCACTGACAGTTTGAGTCGTTTTTCTTCCTCCTGGAAAGACTTTCACTCAAAGACAAGGTCGTTTAAATTAAACCAAATTTCATAACCCCGTTAGGTCTCTGGTGAAATGATTCCTAAAGGGACTGGACTGGCAGCAACTCGCTTTGTTTAAATATTCGTTCTCACCACGGCATGAAACAGTTGCATGTTTGTTTGCTAGGATATAACTCTGATTTTTATTCGTGTATATCCGCTGAGGACGTACACAATGCTCAGTGATTTCCATGTAACGTTTATAACCAAACGCCTCCGACCCTCTCTCCAATGATTTGAATAAAACAAGTGATTTTTGGACAAAACTCTTCCCCGCCATCAAATTCGACGATGGAAAGTATGAAGTTGCTCTTTTCGATTGTATTCTCAAGAATATCATGAGAAAATATCGTACGTATGAGATAAAAGTTATACCATTTGATTGGTCACTCTTTGTCGAGTATGAATGGGTTGAAGCACTGAAATCTAGTGAATGTTCCCATTTCACAGTTAAATAAATGAATTTGGTAGTATGACTGATTTGTGTCGTACAATCAATAGAAAAATCACTGTTCGTAAGAAAAGTGCATTCCAATTTAATTATTCAATGAAACAGGGCAGAATTTACATTAGTTAGCCTGTTGACAATGGAATGATTCATCTCAATGATAATCTAAGAGATGTTCTTAGCTTTAAGCAGAATATGATCAGTGGTAGAACTCTGGAACTGTCAGTGGGTTGAATCGTGTTATTTTTGCAGATTACCCGTCTGGTTACGCCTCTAACTCTTGTATATTTCTTTATGCGTTCTTTGTTGTATATCCAGTATTGTATATCCAGGAGGCGATTTTGTATTGTGTCTGTATTGTGTATCCTACTTGCGATATCCTACTTGTGTATCCTACTCCTACTTGTTTCTTGAATGAAATTTCTGTATTCTGTATCCAAGAGGTGAAATCTATATAGAGTTTGTTACTTACTTACAATTTTTTCTTATTTCCTTGAATGAAATTTACGTATTGTGTATCCAAGAGGTGAATTCTAGAAAGAGATTGTTACTTACTTAGAATTATTTCATAATTTGTTGAATGAAATATCTGTATTGTGTATCCAAGAGGTGAAATCAATAAAGAATTTGTTACTTACTTGCAATTTCTTCATAATTTTTTAAGTGAAACTGCTGTATTGTGTGTCCAGGAAGCGAATTCTAGAAAGCGTTTGTTACTTACTTAGAATTTTGTCGTAATTTCTTGGATGAAATGTCTGTATTGTGTATCCAAGAGGTGAATTCAAGAAAGAGTTTGTTACTTACTTACAATTTTTTCATAATTTCTTGAATGAAATTTCTGCATTTTGGTTATTAATTACAATTTTTCATAATTTCATCAATAAAATTTCTGTATTGTATATCGAAATTTCTGTATTTTGATTCTTACTTACAATTTTTCTTGAATGAAATTTCTGCATTTTGGTTCTTAATTACAATTTTTTCATAATTTCATGAATGAAATTTCCGTATTGTGTATTCAAGAGGTGAATTCAAGAAAGAGCTTGTTAATTACTTACAATTTTTTTCATAATTTAATGAATGAAATTTCTGTGTTGTGTGTCCAGTATGTGAATTCAAGAAAGTTTGTTATCTACTTACAATTTTTTTCATAATTTCTTGAATGAAATTTCTGCATTTTGGTACTTAATTATAATTTTTTCATAATTTTATAAATGAAATTTCTGTATTGTGTAACCAGGAGGCAAATTCAAGAATGAGTTTGTTACTTACTTGTAGTTTTTTCATAATTTCTTGAATGAAATTTCTGTATTGTGGATCCAAGAGGTGAATTTAAGAAAGAGTTTGTTGCTTACTTACAATTTTTTCATTATGATATATCCAACAACGGATGATGGTAAAGAATTTATTCATTCTAATACATATATTTTGTCAATGTTATCCGACGTATCCGACAAATGATATCGATAAAGAATGTCAATAAAGAATTTGTTCAATTTGATACTTAAATTTTGTCAGTGTTATCAAACATATCTGTCAAAAGACATTGATAAAGAATTTATTCACTCTGATACTTAGTTTTTCTCAATTTTATGGAGCATATCTGGCAAAGAATGTTGACAAAGAATTTATTCATTCTGATACTTCGATTTTATGAATGTTATCTGATGTATCCGACAAAGAAGTTGATAAAAAATTTATTCACTATGATACTTAGATTTGGTCAGTGTTATCAAACGTATCTGTCAAAAGACATTGGCAAAGAATTTATTCACACTGATACTTAGATTTTCTAAATTATATTTGATGTATCAGACCAAGGAAGTTGATAAAGAATTTATTTATTCTAGTTCATAGATTTTGACATTGTTATCTAACGTATCTGACAAAGGATGTTGATAAAGAATTTATTAAATCTGATACTTAGATTTAGTCAATTTTATCCGATGTATCTGACAAAGATGTTGATAGAAAAAATTTATTCACTCTGATACTTAGATTTTGTCAATGTTATCCCATGTATCTGACAATAGATGTATGCAAAATCCTTTTCTTACATCTCAATTGTTTCAATAGACATTCTAAACGTTTGATATGCTAGCATACTGATACGCTTCAGTGGTTCCTATGGCCGTACTCAAAATGGAACATAGATAGAGAATGACCTAGATAAGGTTTGTTCAACTCAAGGGTGCCCTAGTGGATGACCTAGATAAATATCATTCAACTTGATACGCTTCAGTGGTTCCTATGGCCGTACGCAAAATGGAACCTCAATAGAGAATGACCTAGATAATGGATATTCAATCTCAAGAGTGCCCTAGAGGATGACCCAGATAAAGTTCATTCAACTTGATACGCTTCAGTGGTTCCTATACATCCAATAGAAGTATAATAGAGAATAACCTAGATAAGGTTCGTTCAACCTCAAGAGTGCCCTAGGGGATGACCTACATAAAGTTCATTCAACTTGATACGCTTCTGGGGTTCCTATAGGTCCACGCAAAATGGAACCTCAATAGAGAATGACCTAGATAAGGTTCGTTCAACCTCAAGAATGCCCTAGGGGATGACCTAGATAAAGTTCATTCGACGTGATACGCTTCAGTGGTTTCTACAGGTCCAGGCAAAGTATAAGGTCACATTCTACTAATACCATCCATTTAGCACATATAGCCACCCATGTAACAACACACTTAACCAACCATATAACATGACAGTTAACCATCCATATAACAGACATATCTTGAGGTCTCCGATAAGAATGTTTCTGTAGCAATACCAACATTTCAAGCGGACTTATTGCTCTAGTGATCTTTGAAATAAACGTTTGACGGCGAGTTAGTATCTCAGTTCCACATAGACATTTGATTAGTTTAGATTATTTCAAGTTGGAAGAAAAACATTCTAATATTTTGAAAATGAGCTTGAAGGATTTGACAGTGATGTTATGAAGGCAAGAGCTCCCAATGTAGCAGTTGAAATTGGAAAGGATTGTCGAGTAAAATTTGAGAGGGATGAGATGTTTGGTAGATATGTTATATCATTGAGTAAATTCGAGTCAGATGCACAACTATGTTTCACCGCAAGAGTGAATATAATGCATATAACGAGACTAGAACATGGATTGAATGCTATCATGAAGCACATTGAAGAAAATGGATTAACTCACCTAATGAGAAGAAAGTGAAAATGTATTCTTTTATTACAACCATTCCAAATATGAAGCATTTACAGGAACATACTGAAGATACTTTATACTATAGTGACGACAAATTCTTTCCTGAATTCACCTTTTGGATACACAATACGGAAATTGCATTCAAGAAATTATGAAAAAATTTTAAGTAAGTAACACAAGAAACTATGAAAAAATTGTAAGTAAGTAACGAACTCTTTCTTGAATTCATCTCTTGAATACACAATACGGAAATTTCATTCAAGAAATTATGAAAAATTGTAAGTAAGTAACAAACTCTTTCTAGAATTTGCCGTTTGAATACACAATACAGAAATTTAATTCAGGAAATTATGAGAAAAAAATTATAAACAAACTCTTTCTTGAATTTTCTTCCTGGACAGACAATACAGCAATTTCACTCAAGAAATTATGAAAAAATTGTAAGTAAGTAAAAAACTCTTTCTTGATCTCTCCTCATGTATACACAATACAGACATTTCATTCAAGAAATAAAAAAAATTAAGTAAGTAACAAACTCTTTTCTGAATTTGCTCTTGGATACACAAAACAGAAATTTCATTCAAGAAATTATGAAAACATTGTAAGTAAGCAACAAACTCCTTCTTGAATTCACCTCTTGGATACACATTAGAGACATTTCATTCAAGAAATTATGAAAAAAATGTATGTAAGCAACAAACTCTTTCTTAAATTCACCTCTTGGATTCACAATACAGACTTCTCATTCAAGAAATTATGAAAAATTGTAAGTAGGTAACAAACTCTTTCTTGAATTCACCTCCTGGATACACAATGCATAAATTTCATTCATGAAATTATGAAAAAAATTGTAAGTTAGTAACAAACTCTTTTTGAATTCACCTCTTGAATACACAATACGGAAATTTCTTTCAAGAAACTATGAAATAAAATTGTAAGTTAGTAAGTAACAAAGCCGGGCACCTGCAGCCAACCTACAATACCACCTTTTTTTCAAATACCTGCATTCACGTTAGGTTCATTCAGGTTCACTTGGCCTGGCGCCACACGCTTACTTACTTACGCTCACGCTTGGTTACTTACTTACAATTTTTTCATAATTTCTTGAATGGAATTTCCGTATTGTGTATCCAAGAGGTGAAAACCATAAATAGTTTGTTACTTACTTACGATTTTTTCATAGTTTCTTGAATGAAATTTCTGTATTCTGTATCCAAGAGGTGAAATAAATAAAGAGTTTGTTACTTACTTCCAATTTTTTCATAATTTCTCGAATGAAATTTCCGTATTGTGTATCCAAGAGGTGAATTCAAGAATGAGATTGTTACTTACTTAGAAATTTTTCATAATTTCTTGAATTCACCTCTACTGTATATCCAAGAGGTGAAATCAATAAAGAGTTTGTTACTTACTTACAATTTTTGCATAATTTCTTGAGTGAATTTGCTGTATTGTGTGTCCAGGAAGCGAATTCTAGAAAGAGTTTGTTACTTACTTAGAATTTGTCATAATTTCATGAATGAAATGTCTGTATTGTGTATCCAAGAGGTGAATTCAAGAAAGAGTTTGTTACTTACTTACAATTTTTCATAGATTCTTAAATGAAATTTCTACATTTTGGTTCTAAATTACAATTTTTCATAATTTCATTAATAAAATGTTTGTATTGTGTATCCAAGAGGTGAATTCAAGAATGAGTTTGTTACCTACTTACAACTTTTTCATAATTTGATGAACGAAATTTCTGCATTTTGGTTCTTAATTACAATTTTTCATAGTTTCATGAAAGAAATTTCTGTATTGTGTATCAAAATTTCTGCATTTTGATACTTACTTACAATTATTTCATAATTTCTTGAATGAAATGTCTGTATTGTGTATTCAAGAGGTGAATTCAAGAAAGAGTTTGTAAGGTACTCACGAATTTTTCATAATTTCATGAATGAAATTTCTGTATTGTGTATCCAAGAGGTGAATTCAAGAAAGAGTTTGTTACCTACTTACAATTTTTTCATAATTTCATGAATGAAATGTCTGTATTGTGTATCCAAGAGCTGAATTTAAGAAAGAGTTTGTTGCTTACTTACATTTTTTTCATAATTTCTTGAATGAAATTTCTGCATTTTGGTTCTCAATTACTATTTTTGATAATTTCATGAATTAAAATTCCGTATTGTGTATCGAAATTTCTACATTTTTATTCTTACTTACATTTTTTCATAACTTTTTGAATGAGATATCTGTATTGTGTATTCAAGAGATGAATTCAAGAAGGAGTTTGGTACTTACTTACAATTTCTCATAATTTCATGAATGAAATTTCTGTATTGTGTATTCAATATGTGAATTCAAGAAAGAGTTTGGTACCTAATCATAATTTTTTCATAGGTTCATGAATGAAATTTCTGTATTGTGTATCCAAGAGGTCAATTCAAGGAAGAGTTTGTTATTTACTAACAATTTTTTCATAATTTCTTGAATGAAATTTCTGCATTTTTGGTTCTTACTTACAATTTTTTCATAATTTCATGAATGAAATTTCTGCATTATGTATTCACGAGATGAATTCAAGAGAGAGTTTGGTACTTACTTAAAATTTTTCATAGTTTCATGAATGAAGTGTAAATTTCTTGTGTATTCAAGAGATGAATTCAAGAAGGATTTTGTTGGCTACTTAGAATTTTTTCATAATTTCATGAATGATATGTCAGTATTGTGTACCCAAGAGCAGGGGGGGCTCGAAGGGGGGGGCGGGGCGGGGGGTTATACACCCCCCTGCCTCTTGCTAAGTTGTATCAGTCGTTTATTTTGGCCTCAACCAGGTCCCAGGCGCTCATCTCAGTCAGTGACAGTTCGAGTCGTTTTTCTTCATCCTGGAAAAACTTTCACTCATAGACAAGGTCGTTTAAGTTAAAGCAGGTTTCATAGCCCTGTTAGGTATCTGTTGAAATGATTCCCAAAGGGACTGGACTGGCAGCAACTTGCTTTTTTTCAAAACCTCTTCTTACTCGCGTATAAATTTTGTCCCAAAGGGACTGGACTGGCAGCAACTCACTTTGTTTCAAAACCTGTTCTTACTCCCATATAATTTTTGTCTGTCTCAGATAGTTCGTTCAGATTTAGCCTGTCAACATTATTGTAGATTATTTGTTAAAGTGAAGTCTGATTGGATAACAAGAATAAACCGAAAGTGAGGGACAAGTTTGCGTGCATGGACTGTGGGCCAAACTTTGACTACGGGTGGAAAAGAAGGCATAAAATTTCTAAACACAATGGAAAAGCAATCAGAATTCAAATGACAGGAGCCCCGCGAAACCCCTTTGAAGCAAGTGTATCTAGGACAGTGAAAAAAGCTCGATTACAAAACGAGTCTGAGATTGAGCTGAATACAGCGCTTGAAAAGGACAAGGAAGATTTGGCCATATACCCAGAATTTGTTTCCCAGGGCAGGGATAGTTCTGAAAACGCTGGGATAGCTCATTCCAGTCTGGAGGTAAATTTTTGGCTATGACTCTAGTGAAACATAGTTACAAACTCGGAGTGTCCGCAACACTTTCCGCAGATATGTCCCCATAACATAATTTCCTCTTGGCAAACGCCCCCATGGCGAAACGTCCCCAACATAAATTTAGTACTTCGCCTTGGTCTTAAGGTGCATTGTCGTTAAATAGCAGCCGAATTTGTTTTTAAAGTAAAAAGAAGAAAAGGTAAATTTAAAAAGTGTTATCATTATAACTTTCTTCGATGTTTTTTTTTGTTTTTGCGCATATATTATGGTGGTTTCTTGTATTAAAGAAAGTTATATTGATAGAAATCTTTCTTTAGGTTTTGTTATTGTTATTAAATTTACTAGTTTGTTTTAGTTCCTTTTTTTGGGGGGGGGGGGGCATGACTGGTCACTATTTGGAAAAGTTTTATGAGTTGGTAAGAGTTAGCCACCGTAAGAAGAGTTTCCTGTGGGGAATGACAGCCTTTTCTACGGTTAAGGCAAGTTTTTTATAATGGAAAAGTTTTAGGTAGTGTATGGTGCCTTATTGTGTGTCCAGTTCGGCTGCTAATTGATATTTAAAAAAGTGTAGGTGACGGATAAAAGTTAAGAGTTATATTTGTTGCTTAAAGTAAATTTATTGTCACTGAGAGGAGAGGAGGTGGGATTTCAAAAAAAAAGAAAAAAAATAGGCGTATTGTCGAAGTAAAAACAAGACCAAAGATTTCGAAGGGATCCCAAAAACTGGATATTTATTGGACTTCTTGGTCCAGACAATCGGGTTTGTAGAGTTCCGGTCTTCACCAGACCCGTAAGCATGTTAGCATTTATCCCTAATCAACCGCTTGAAAATGTAAAAAAAATGATACCGAAATGATACCGTGAGGTTTTCGACGGATTACGACCAAACGGCTATGCCGCTGAGAAGACCAAGTTCAGATATGGATTTAGCAGCTATGTTTACGCCTATACATCATCTCCAATCGACAATCGAATTTAGAAAAATCTTTTACTTTTACTGAATTCCTGATTTTAGCAATTCCGTGCAAACTACTTGTCTGGCAGGAAAATAAAGCTCAAAAACAAATTCAGCGTGTTTCATTACCCCTATATCGAAACTCTAATTAAGGTCAAAAAAATATTTTTACCAATTTTGGCCGGATTCCGGGCAAACTAATTGTCCGACAAAAATATAAAGTGAGGGATGAGCAAGTATGGATTCAGTATGCAATTTTACTCTATTTCGAATTTATAATCGACTTCATAACAAACTATTATTTCTAGTACGCTAAATTTTCGGTTAAAAACGAATGCAGTATGTCTCCTTACCCCTTATACTTCGGATTTTGTCTTCGTTTTATTAAATTTCCGGTTTTGGCAGGATTCTGAGCGAACTATTTGTCCGGCCCAAAAAAAACTTCAGATACAGATTTAGCATATCTTTACCCCTGTGCCGAATCTATAATCGACTTGCAGACACATTTTTATTTTTTCCAGATTTCCAGTTTCGGACGCATTCCGGGCTAAATACCTGTCCGGGAAGAAAATAACGGTCGAAAACGATTTCAGTATGTGTCCTTACCCCTACATCGAACCTCTAATCAACTGCAGATACAACTTTTACTGTTAATCATTTTTCCGGTTTTGGCTGGATTCCGGGCGAACTTTTTGTCCAGCGAGAAAATTAGTTTCAGATATGGATTCAGCATGTCTCCTTACACCTCTAAATCGACTATGTTATTTACTTTTAAAATATCTTTAACTAACCCCCACCCCTAGATATAGAGCTACATAGCCCATCTACGAAAATGACCTGTACTTTGACCCAAAGAATCCTCACACCAAGTTTGACAATTACCCCGCCTAACTTATTTGGAATGGACCTAAAACATGTATAGGCCTACCCCTTCGAGAGTTATCATGCTTACAGATGGACAAATTGTACAAAGTCATAGATATCCCGTCACTTACGTTTGGGATCCCAAAATTTTAAGATTTTGCATCGAATATTTAGGAACAGTCTTATAGGCACGAAAAACCGGATGTGGGACCAGTTGCGTAGGGTATTCACCGTTTACTTCAAAATATACAGACTTGTGTTGGGCTGGTCTCATGCATTGGTAATCCTAGGTCGTTAAAAGCAAAGGTTGCAGTAGTAGCAGTGCTTTCTGTATTTACTGCGGAAAACTTGAAAACCCGGTATTTCTGATTAACTGTCTCCTCGTAGTCAAGCAGACCACAGGTTTCGATGGGATCCCAAAAAGTGGAATATTTATTAGACTTCTTTGTCCAGACAATCGGGTCTTGTAGATTTCCAATCATCACCAGACTCCGTAAACATGTTAAGATTTATCCCTAATAACCGCCTGAAAATTTACTTCTGCATCGCAATCCAAATCAAAGCTCTGTAAACTTTGGAAGGGGGTGTTTCTGGGTTGAAACCAATAATTAAATTCTAAGTATATGTCAAAAGGTCCACTTCCTAGTCAAATCCCATTTCCTTGATAACTAAATTAATTCTGAATATTTGCTGTAATTCCTAGAAGTTGACAGATTAAAACTAGAGCAGTTCTGTCAAATGTCCGGATTTGTATCTGCATATTGCGCTGAATATAAGTTACCAATTTAGATTATTTGAGTCAGTTCTAATTCTGTATCTGTCCTCGCCGTATGTACAGTGACTGTATTAAGTCTATAAATAAACATTTTATACTCTAAACATAAACTATGTGATGGTTAGAGACTCTAGACATCCTCCATCAGTAGAACCCAGATAATAGGCCAACGCTACCATAAGACTCCAAAGAGAAGAAGTCACACTTTACAGAGAAGTAGACAATTCACAGAGAGGTGAACACAGAAAGTTTACAGCTCTATACGACTTCAGAATTAAATTTAGCTTTCTATCAAATTTCCGGATTGCAGGATTCCATACGAATTCCTTGTCCAGTGAAAAAAAAATAAAGTTTAGCTAATACGGATTCATTATTTATTTTTACTCCAAACTCGAATCTCTAATCGACTTCAAAAGAAACTTTTACCTATAGCCAATTTTGGGTTTTGGCCGGATTCCGGGTGAACTGCTTATCCGTCAAAGAAATACAGTTCAAAAATGAATTCAGCATTTCTCCTTGTCCCTATATCAAATCTCTAATCGACTCTAAAAATAAAATTTAATTCCACCAAATTTCCGACTTTGGCATATGGCATTTACGAACTTGACCTGTACTTTGACCCAAAGGATTCTCACACCAATTTTGAACAAAACATCTCAATCCCTTGCTAGGTATCCGTCACTAACGTTTTAGGATCAGAAAAAGTGGAAGCCTAACCTGGCTCGAAAAGAGTCAAACAAGGAGAATGCAAAAATCAGTGTAGTTCCGTTAGGGTGGATAAGAATGGCCTAAGAAGTTCGAGATCTCGGAGTCTGACGTAAGTAAGATAAGGCGGGTCTGATGCTTTGATAAAACCAATCAGAGAGATAAAAAAAATCAATCAACTAAATATCGCAGAAAAGCCTGATCAAGGAGTTATGTCACAAACATGAAAACAAACGAGAGATCAACTGATATAGCCCACAAATAAGCCAATAAAATATAGCACAAAAAGAAGAAAGGACACACTACAAAATTTCGTGGTCTTAAATTAATCTGCTTTGAAAGAATATTATTATATTTTAGCCGTGGATGTTTTTTTGGGATCCCAAAACGTAAGTGACGGATACCAATTTGTCCGTCTGTTAGCACTATAACTCTCGAAGGGGTTGAGATATTTTGTTCAAACTTGGTGGCTTTTGGTCAAAGTAAAGGTCAAGTTCGTAGATGGGCTCCCTAGCTCTATATTTGGGTGTGAGGGAGGGGGTTTCAAGTTAAGTGGCGAACAAATATTTTTTAAATGCCAATGAGATGGTCACTTTAGGGGTATGTAGAAATGCTGAATAAAAAGCTGAAATTTATTTTGACGCCGGACAATTGGTTCGCCCAGAATCCGGCCAAAACCGGAACTTTGGAGGATGTTCCTGAAGCTGAATAGAGGGCCGACATAGGGTTAAGGAGACATTCTGAGTCCGTGTTTTGGCTTCATTTCTTACCGGACAAGCAGTTCTCCCGGAATCCGGTTTGGAAGAAGGTAAAAGTTTTTCCTGAAGCTGATTATAGGGTTGACACAGGGGAAAGGAGACATTCTGAATCAGTTTTTCAACTTCATTTCTTACCGGACAAGTAGTTCACCCAGAATCCGACCAAAACAGGTTTTGGGGCGGTCTCCAGCGAAATTGTGTTTACTGACAATTTTGCTTCAGGAAATGCATGTTACAATTACCAAGGAAACACTTGGCGTTAGAAAACCGACCTTGACAGAACACCTAGCGACAGAAACGAGAGATAAATTCGAAACCGGAGAAGACTTCATGCCATCGGTCAAGACAAATGATGAGAAGGAGTCAGATATAGGGCAAGAGGTCTCCGATCAAAGACACAACATGAAACTCTTTTCATGTGTCGCCAAGCAGGAGTACATTATATCAGTAGTTGCTGGCTCCAATGACATAGTTAAGACCGTCCGGGAAAATTCTGCGTTGAATGCAAGAAATATCTTGGTGGAAATACAATCTACATCATCTTCTGTGTTTGAGGTGCGCAAGGAACTAACAGTCGATTGCACTGAAGAACTTCTTAAAATTTCGGCAACTAGTGGAGTTGTTGTCAAAAATCACATTGACGATTCCGAAAGTGTAGTTCACAAGGATCCTGGAATAAGGAAGCCAATCTCTAGCGAAAACCAAAGAAAATACCTGATTTCATGTGGTCCTAATCAACCAAAGCTGAGTATGTTCCCCGCTGATCTGTCAGTATCAAAAAAGAAAGAGTGTTGTGTTAACCCCGGCTGGTATGAAGATTACTAGTTCTTAGATTAGAGTATCGAAAAAGATACTGCCTTCTGCTTTATTTTCTCACTTTTCCCTAGTGGTCCGGGGCAAGACCAGTCCGAAAACGCTTTGGTGGAAGACGGTGTGCGGCAATGGCACAAAATGAAGAGCCAAGGAAAAGTAAAGAAAGGAAAACTGGCTAGTCACTTCTCTTCCGGGTCACACAAAGCAGCTTTGTCGGATTATTGTCACTTCGTCAGCAGTAATGGTCATGTTGATTTCCTACTTGATAAAAGAACTCGAGCTAAGCTTTTGCAGCAAGCAAAAGATGAAGAGACAAACAGAAAATTTGTGACAATTCTTTTCGACGTTGTAAGAACCCTAGCGAGACAAGGCATTGCATTTAGAAGAACGGAAGAACAAGACGGCAACTTTGTTCAACTTGTTCAACTTCTAGCGAGATATCTGCTTGCTCTTAAAGCTTGATTAAATGATTCTTGGTATAGACCATACAAAGTTACCTATCTACACAAAATGTCCCAGAACGAGTTTATTGAATTGCTTTCAGCAGAAGTCAGGGAGAAGATCCTTGACGAAGTCCTGGATTCAGAATTTTATTCTGTGATGGCGGATACGACACCCAATGCTTCACATTCTGATAAGGTTGCAGTCGTAATCCGCACCATCAGCTCGGAAGGGATACCTAGAGAGAGACTATTAGATATTAGCGAGGCAAATGACAAAACTGGTCAGGGTATGGCAGAAACTATAATAGGAACACTGACAAGGAAAGGAATTCCGCTTCATAAACTAGCTTTTCAGTCGTATGACTATATAAGTGCAATGTCTGGTCAGTTTAATGGAGGCCAGTAGAAAGTATTAGAACTTCTCAGTCGCCATGTGCCTTATATGCCCTGCCAGGCCCACAGACTAAACACCGTGATACATTATAGTTGTAATTCATCTCTCTTGATAGCCGAGCTTTGCAATATCCTCGAAGAAATGTATGTGTTCTTCTCTTCATCTACACAGCGTTTTGCCGCCCTTAAAGAAAAACTCTCTTCGATTGAAAACAGCCTTAATCTCCGAAACTTATCACGGACCCGGTGGACTGCAAGGGCTGAAACCATACACGCAGTGATTAATTCTTTTGAATCAATAGTCTCAGCCTTTGACGACATAAAACAGACGAAGAACGCCGATATGAAAACGAAAGCACAAGCCAGCGGCCCCCTGAAAAGGATTCTCAACTTTGATTTTATCGCCTGCCTCATGTTCATGAAAAATATCATGTACAAGGCCAGGATTGCAACAGAAAAGCTTGAAGAAGAGGAGATGAACATCATCGACGCAATTGAGATGCTAGACGCTACGAAGAAACTTTTTGAAAGAAAATCTTGTGAGGAAATAAACAGTTTAATTCACAGTGCAGCACAGTTTGCCAAAAGGATGGAAGTGGACCCAGAGGTTGATTTCATCAGACACTATCAGTTGAAACTTGGACCATCTCGTTATGACAGCCGAGCTCAAAGTCAAGCCAATATCTCAATGCATCAGTTCTATAGACAACATTTCAGAATCTTGCTTGACAAGTTGACTACAATGATGGGAGATAATCTCAAAGCTTGCCTTGCCGATTTTCTGCCATTTTGCACCTAACTCCAGCCTCCTTTGAACAAACGTATCTCAGTTGCAGATATTGAGCAAGCAACAAAGTTTTCCCCAAGCCAGAAAAGAGCTCCAGATGCTACTGCTCTTCAAGTAGAGCTTGAAGTTTTGTTCCAGTTTTGCCACGGCACTGCTTGCTTCAGAGAAGTCCTTGGTGAAGGAAATCGCCGGAACCGTCAGCTTAAGCAGGCCAGTCGTCTCTGAAAATTGGCAGCGACTGCACCTGTTGCAATTGCAGCTGCCAAAAGAACATTCAGCAAACTCAAGTTTGTGAAGAATTGGCTGAGAACTGCCATGCTTGATTCTCGACTGGATTCCCTCATGTTGTTGGCGAGTGAGAAAGACCTCACCGATGGTGTAGACTTAAACAAGATTGTTCCGCGTTGGTCCATTTTTAAGAAGAGGCGAATCCAGATTCAAGCTTTTCTTAGTTGTGTATTTGCGCATGTAGTGTTCCGTTTTTGTCCTTCTTTGTTCCCGTAGATAAGTATAAATGATAAAACACTATTGTCTACGAAATTTGTAGGTAATGACGAGTCGTAGAATATGATCTAGAAGTCGTTCAAATGAGGGTTCTCACCCCTCTGGCCTGAGTGCTTCGAGCCACCCCTGATTGGAGTGAATTCAAGAAAGAGTTTATTACCTACTTACAATTTTTTCATAATTTCATGAACGAAATTTCTGCATTTTGGTTCTTACTTACAATTTTTACATAATTTCATGAATGAAATTTCTATATTGTGTATCCAAGAGGTGGATTCAAGAAAGAGCTTGTTACTTACTTCAATTTTTTTCATAATTTCATGAATGAAATTTCTGTATTGTGTGTCCAAGATGTGAATTTAAGAAAGAGTTTGTTATCTACTTACAATTTTTTCATAATTTCTTGAATGAAATTTCTGCATTTTGGTACTTAAGTACAATTTTTTCATAATTACATGAATGAAATTTCTGTATTTTTTAACCAAGAGGCGAATTCAAGAATGAGTTTGTTACTTACTTGCAGTTTTTCATAATTTCTTGAATGGAATTTCTGTATTGTGTATCCAAGGGGTGAATTCAAGAATGAGTTTGTTACTTACTTACAATTTTTTCATTATGATATATCCAACAACGGATGATGATAAAGAATTTATTCATTCTAATACATAGATTTTGTCAATGTTATCCGACGTATCCGACAAATGATATCGATAAAGAATGTTAATAAAGAATTTGTTCAATTTGATACTTAAATTATGTCAGTATTATCAAACATATCTGTCAAAAGACATTGCTAAGGAACTATTCACCCTAATGTTTAGATTTTCTCAATTTCATCCATTTCGTCTTACAAATGACCTTTACAAAGAATTTATTGACTATGGTTGTTTGATTGTGTGAATGTTATTTGATATATTCGATTAATAAGTTATTCTATAGTTCATTCACTATGATTCTTAGATTTGTGCAGTGTTATCAAACTTATCTGTCCAATGACATCGATAAAGAATTTATCCACTCTGACACTTAGATTTTCTCAATTTTTTCTAATGTATCAGAAAAAGGTAGTTGACAAAGAATTTATCTACTCTAGTATAAAGATTTTGACACTGTTATCCAACGTATTCCACAAAGGATGTTGATAAAGAATTTATTCAATCTGATACTTTGATTTAGTCAACTTTATCCGATGTATCTGACAAAGGTATTGATAGAAAAAATTTATTCACTCTGATACTTAGATTTTGCCAATGTTATCCCATGTGTCTGACAATAGATGTATGCAAAATCCTTTTCTTACATCTCCGATGTTTCAATATACATTCTAAACGTTTGATATGCTAGCATACTATAAAAATAATGAACGCATAAAAGTGTAATTCATAGTATATTTTTAATGAAATAATGACATGTAGAATATTAATACAAAAAATATAATGCGATTCATTATTAATATCAATGAGCAATTTCTGACGTTTTATATCTGTTTCATTAAATAGTTAACAATGTTCTCTCTCGCTATTATAGCTATTGTCTTCTCTCGGCTCGTAATCAGTAGAATAATCATTATTCCATTTGGAGTCATACACAATATTTACTGGTGTGTGTGTCACCGACAGGTTCAATATGCGTTTCTTCTTTGGTATTATTTGATTCATTAACTGTTTGATCAATGGTAGTAACGTTTGTTGACACTTTTTTTTCATCGATGCAGCTTTATATTCCTTAGTGATATTTTCAACCAATGCCCTTTTTATTTTTCCGGTAATTTCACTGTCTATTACAACATTATTTTTACAAAGGTGACAGTTTCGTCACGTAGACAAAATATGGTTTATGATATAAGTAGAAGATTAGGTCTTTCTTTTCCCCTTTGCTTTCATTTGAATGCTCATACCTAAAAGATGACGATAGGTTCTATCAATAGGTAGCATGTTACCTATAGCACTAGCACGAAGATACCCTTCTTCATCAACTATTATTTTTATGTTGGCATTCTCTTTGAGTATTAACTTATCTGGAAATGATACTTTCGCATATACACCATTTGTATAATTGATTTTTTTGGTACTCCAAAGAACTTTAATTCCTTAGTGCCATGACAACGCACGCATATGTTTCCGATAGTGCTACCACTTGTACTTGTTTCATAGTTCAAATACTTCTCCTTGTCAGCATTCAATGCCACAATAACACTAACATGTGAACAAATTTCTACTGGGGAGTCATCTACATGTTCAATATGCATTTCATCTTTGCTTTTATTTGGTTCATTAATTGTTTGATCACTGGTAGTGAGGTTTGCTGGCACTTTGTTTTTCATCGATTCATTTTTATATTCCTTAGTGATATTTTCTGCCCATGCTCTTTTTATTTTTATGGCAATTTCACTGTCTATTATCACATTATTTTTACACAGGTAACAGTTCCGGCACGTAGACAAGATATGGTTTATGATATTAGTCGAAGAGTAGACTTTTCTTTTCCCCTTTACTTTCATTTGAATGCTAATACCTAAAAGATTATGATAAATTCTATCAATAGGTAGCATGTTACCTATAGCGCTAGCAAGAAGATACCCCTCTTCATCAACTATTATTTTTATGTTGGCATTCTCTTTGAGTACTAACTTCTCTGGAAATTATACTTTCGCATATCCACAATTTGTATAATTAAATTGTTTTGGTACTCCAAAGAAATTTAATTCCTTACTGTCATGACAACGCACGCATACGTTTCCGATAGTTCTACCACTTGTACTAATTTCATAGTTCAAATACTTCTCCTTGTCAGCATTCAATGCTACAATAACACTAACATGTGAACACATTTGTACTGGAGGGTCATCCACATGTTCAATATGCATTTCATCTTTGCTGTTATTTGGTTCATTAATTGCTTGATCAATGGTAGTGAGGTTTGTTGGCACTTTGTTTTTCATCGATTCATCTTTATATTCCTTAGTGATATTTTCTGCCAATGCACTTTTTATTTTTCTGGCAATTTCACTGTCTATTATCACATTATTTTTACAGAGGTAACAGTTTCGGCACGTAGACAAGATATGGTTTATGTTATTAGTAGAAGAGTATGCCTGTCTTCTTCTTTGTCTCAAGCGCGGAAAAAAAGTATTAAAAAAATGTGGGGGGGGCCAAAAAGTTGGGGGGCCTTTATTCAACTTGATACGCTTCAGTGGTTCCTATATGTCCCCGTGAAATGGAACCTCAATAGAGAATGACCTAGATAATGGTCATTCAATCTCAAGAGTGCCCTAGGGGATGACCGAGATAAAGTTCATTGAACTTGATACGCTTCAGTGGTTCCTATACGTCCCCGCAAAATGGAACCTCAATAGAGAATGACCTAGATAAGGTTTGTTCAACTCAAGGGGGCCCTAGGGGATAACCTAGATAAAGTTCATTCAACTTGATACGCTTCAGTGGCTCCTATGGCCGTACTCAACATGGAACAAAGATTGAGATTGACCTATATAATGTTTGTTCAACTCAACGGTGCCCTAGGTGATGATCTAGATAAAGTTCATTCAACTGAATACGCTTCAGCGGTTCCTATGACCGTTCGCAATATGGAACCTTAATAGAGAATGACCTAGATAATGGTCATTAAATCTAAAGAGTGCCCTAGGGGATGACCCAGATAAAGTTCATTCAACTTGATAAGCTTCAGTGGTTCCTATACGTCCCATAGAAGTATAATACAGAATGACCTAGATAAGATTCGTTCAACTCAAGAGTGCCCTAGGGGATGACCTAGATAAAGTTCATTCAACTTGATACGCTTCAGGGGTTTCTATACGTCTACTCAAAGTATAAGGTCACATTCTACTGGTATTGTGTGTTGTTAAATGGATGGTTATGTGTATTGTCTCAATGGTTATGCTTGTTGTTGTATGGTTATGTGTGTTTTAAGTAGAGTAAGGGGTTATATTTTGGGTAGATTATGTTCCATCCTGTGTTATTTGTCCCACTTTACATTCCATGGCACCTTTCCAGTGCATGTACCTATGGATCTGGTTTGGTGGGTATAATCTATTCCATGGCACCTTTCCAGTGCATGTACCTATGGATCTGTTTTGGTGGGTATAATCTGGTTTGGTGGGTATAGTCTGGTTTGATGGGTATAGTCTGGTTTGATGGGTATAGTCAGGTTTGGTTTTTTCCTAAACATTGCAAAAAAGATAGCAGTATGAATGGGGGATTCCCCGCACAAATTTGTTTCAACTCCAAGTTTTTTTTTTCAACCAGACTGGTTTTTTTTTTTTAGTTTTTCAAAGAGAGTGAGTATTTGACATTTTTGCAAAAAGGGATAAGGAATTCGCAAATTGGACTCTATGAACGATATTAATTAATGTTTTGAATAATAGGAGTGTGAATGATTCTAATTAGTGATTGGATTGTATGACGGTGGAAAAAAAGGATTAAACTGATTAACAGTTAAGGTAACCCCGAAGGGGTTGTTAACTCAGGTAATTTGTTACTTGACCTAGCTTTACCTCTCCGATGTGGTCTGTATAATACACAAGTAACGTTTTAAAAGTATTGTCAATTTAAAATAGTATCTACCGTTCCCTTCGTTCCCCCATTTCTGAGGGGCTGGGGTGGGTAGGAGTGGGGGAGGGGGAGTCAATTTTGGAGGTAACACATTCTAAATGAGAAATCGTAAAATACCCGAGACAATGAAAAAGTCCCAATATGGCAAGTGTTTAGTTAATATAATGCTTGGAAGAGAAATTAAGTTTTGAGGGGGGTGTAAAAATGGTACTTATTTAATATCCCGGTAAACATACGACTAGAAATGCTTCAGGAGAAATAGACTATTGCTTCTTTCTGAACTAATCAATATTCCTTGACAAATATTTTTTTATTTTTACTGTATTGCTATTATTCAAAACATTGCATTGCCTATGCCACATCAAACTAGCGAATAATTATCGTGGCTTTTTAGGTCTTCAATTTTTTTTTTCAGTGTAATTAATAAAATAAAAAAATGATGAAATTTAGTATTGGCTTCGATATTTTTTTTCATCTTATTTGGAAGTGAGGGGGGTTGCGGCAAGTATTCAGAAAAAATAATGCTAGGAAGGGGGAAATTAAGTTTTGAGGGAGGGGTAAAAATGCTACTTATTTAATACCCCGGTAAACATCTGACTTGAAATGCTTCAGGAGAAATAGACTATTGCTTCTTTCTCAACTGTCTGGGGAGTGGGTGGGGGCAAGTATTTAGTGAAAATAATGCTAAAAAGGGGGAAATTAAGTTTTGAGGGGGGTGTAAAAATGGTACTTATTTAATATCCCGGTAAACATACGACTAGAAATGCTTCAGGAGAAATAGACTATTGCTTCTTTCTGAACTAATCAATATTCCTTGACAAATTTTTTTTTTATTTTTACTGTATTGCTATTATTCAAAACATTGCATTGTCTATGCCACATCAAACTAGCGAATAATTATCGTGGCTTTTTAGGTGTTCAATTTTTTTTCAGTGTAATTAATAACATATAAAAAATAATGAAATTTAGATTTGGCTAAACTCTATTTTGACTACTTTATATGAAGTGAGGGGGGGGGGGGCAAGTATTCAGTTAAAATAAAGCTAGGAAGGGGGGAATTAAGTTTTGAGGGAGGTGTAAAAATGATACTTATTTAATGCCCCGGTAAACATCTGACTTGAAATGCTTCAGGAAAAATAGACTATTGCTTCTTTCTGAACTTTCTGGGGCGGGGGTGGGGGCAAGTATTTAGTGAAAATAATGCTAAAAAGTGGGAAATTAAGTTTTGAGGGGGGTGTAAAAATGGTACTTATTTTATATACGTAACATAACATAGTCGTAGTAAACATACGACTAGAAATGCTTGAGGAGAAATAGACTATTGCTTCGTTCTGAACTAATCGCAATTCCTTGACAAATATTTTTTTATTTTTACCTTATTGCTATTAGTCTTCACGATTACATGAATATACAGTGTATTTTCACGACTACAAGCCTGAGGCATGAATATACAGTCTGGTTTGACGATTACATTGCAAAAAGTGAGCAATCCTTTTATATTATATACTTATAGAGTGAACAAACACGTTTTGAGAGTATAATTGAGATTATAGGACGCAGCCAGATGGGGTTTTGAAGCACTTTCATCATAACATGTTTTTTTTTTGTTTTTTTCTGGCAATTGACATTTTTTTCTGATAACAAGTACCATTCATTGCGATCGTAGCTCTATGCTGGCTCGTTTTATATACTTCAGCTTGTCTATTCATTTGCGTTAAATAAAAATCTTGAGTCTGGAAAATGAAAAAATAAGTATTTAAACAAAATGTACGATGCTGCTAATTAAAGAATAGTAGGCTACACTCAGAATTGTTTGATTGACATATGCTGTTAAATCACTTTACGTAAAAAGCTAACTATATTTGCAAAAAGGGATATGGGATTCGTGAATTGGACTGTACGAACGATCTTATTTGAATAATAGTGAAAAAACAGAGCTAGCTTAGGTTGGAGTTGCACGGGGGTTGAGTTGCATGAGGGTTCAGTTAAAGAGGCCTCACTTGCACAAGGGTTCAGATACATGGGGGTTCAGTTGCTTGGGGTTCTGTTACACGGGGATTCAGTTACAATGGAACCCACACAAAAACAATGGGGCACACACTAAAGCCAAATTAGGCCAGTGGCCTATGAGAAATCGTAAATTACCCGAGACAATGAACAAGTCCCGATATGGCAAGTATTTAGTTAATATAATGCTTGGAAGAGAAATTAAGTTTTGGGGGGGTGTAAAAATTGTACTTATTTAATATCCCGGTAAACATACGACTAGAAATGCTTCAGGAGAAATAGACTATTGCTTCTTTTTGAACTAATCAATATTCCTTGACAAATATTTTTTTATTTTTACTCTACTGCTATTATTCAAAACATTGCATTGTCTATGCCACATCAAACTAGCTAATAATTATCGTGGCTTTTTAGGTGTTCAATTTTTTTTTTCAGTGTAATTAATAACATAAAAAATGATGAAATTTAGATTTGGCTAAGCTCTATTTATACTACTTTATATAAAGTGAGGGGGGTGGGGGCAAATATTCAGTTAAAATAAAGCTAGGAAGGGGGAAATTAAGTTTTGAGGGAGGTGTAAAAATGCTACTTATTTAATACCCTTTTAAACATGTGACTTGAAATACTTCAGGAGACATAGACTATTGCTTCTTTCTGAACTGTCGGGGGAGTGGGTGGGGGAAAGTATTTCGTGAAAATAATGCTAAAAAGGGGGAAAATAGAATCTGTTTCCAAAAGATTTAGGATTCATTAACATTTTTCAACCTTATTTTTTTTTTCTTTTTGTACATATCTTAAAATGTCAAAATATGCTTATGGTTCTAACAATTGTGCTCTATGATTGGTCAGAGACACGATGTGGCTTTCCCACTGGAGGTTTTATGACTCCTCCCCACAATAAATTCAGATGGTTTTAGGACTCATCTCAGTACCCATAACTCCATTCAACCTTGAGCGAAGGTATAAAAGTTTGATGAAGTATTTCTCTACTTAACAACTACATTAATAGCATCCAAGATGATAGGACTGTATGACACAGAATTTATCGGATTAAAAAAATCATCTTGTGGTGTTATATTTGGATGTGCTTTTTTATTATTGTCTATGGATCTCGAAGAAATTGACTGTTATCATTGGATAGTGAACTATAATCTGTTTGAGTATGATAAAAGCTTGCGGAGTACTACATTACGTTATATAAACAGACTGGGATTCTATGATAGAGTGATTACACCACTTAATAATGCTGGTCAGGAACTGAGAAATGTTCAGGAGGAAGTCAGTGAAATTTGCAGCTTTTTCGGGGTTGAAGCACTATATGTAAAGGGTACTGTACCTACAGATAAAGTTTTAATTAAAAAGTGTCACCCTAGGATTCTACTTTTTAATCTAGAAGAGTTTAAGTGTCCTAAATTTGAAGGGGGTTATCACCGTCCTGAAGACGAGGTTAGGCTCTTCGCGCAGTGGATGCCTAAGGAGTTACCTGATCATTATAAATCCATAAGACATGGTAAAAAAAAAAACTATTCCATATCCTGGGATCATCTTTTCTGGATGTTTAAGTGTTAACTCTAAGTAATATTTTTATGTAAATATGTGTTTTTTTTTGTTTTTTTTTTCTCAAAAAAAAATCTGTTAATAAGTTTTAGCAATAAATATATTTAAGCCTAACCCGTATTTATTCTTTAGAATAGTTTTACTCATTTCTTTAAATTATGAAGAAATTGTAAGTAAGTAACAATAGCTTTCTTAAATTCGCTTCCTGAACACAATACAGATAATTAATTCAAGAAATCATAATAAAATCGCAAGTAAGAAATAAAGTCGTTATTGTTTTCACCTATTGGATACACAATGCTGAAATTTCATTCAAGAAATTTTGAAGGAATTGTAAATGGGTAACACACTCATTCTTGAAGTCATCTCTTGTATGCAAAATGCAGAAATTTCATTTAAGAAATTATCAAAAATTGTAAGTAAGTAGCAAATTCTTTCTTGAATTCTCCTCCTGGATAAATAAAAAAGTCATTTCATTAAAGAAATTATGACAAAATTCTAAGTAAGTAACAAACTCTTTCTTGAAGTTACCTCATGGATACACAATGCAGAAATTTCATTTAAGAAATTATCAAAAATTATAAGTAAGTAGCAAATTCTTTCTTGAATTCGCCTCCTGGATAAATAAAAAAGATATTTCATTCAAGAAATTATGACAAAATTCTAAGTAAGTAAGAAATTCTTTCTTGAAGTTACCTCATGGATACACAATGCAGAAATTTCATTCAAGAAATTATGACAAAATTCTAAGAAAGTAGCAAATTCTTTCTTGATTTCACCTGCTGGATAAACAAAAAGACATTTCGTTCCAAAAATTATGACAAAATTCCAAGTAAGTAACAAACTCATTATTGTTTTCACGACTTAGATACACGATGTAGAAATTTAATTCAAGAAATTATGAAAAAATTCTCAGTAAGTAACAATTTCTTTCTTGAAGTCAACTCTTGGATACACAATACGGAAATTTCATTCAATAAATTATGAAAAAATTTTAAGAAAGTAACAAAATCTTTCATGAAGTCACCTCTTGGATACACAATGCAGAAACTTCATTTAAGAAATTATCAAAAATTGTAAGTAAGTAGCAAATTCTTTCTTGAATTCGCCTCTTAGATAAACAAAAAAAGTCATTTCATTCAAGAAATTATGACAAAATTCCAAATAAGTAACAAATCCTTTCTTGAAGTTACCTCATGGATACAAAACGCAGAAATTTCATTTAAGAAATTATCAAAAATTGTAAGTAAGTAGCAAATTCTCTCTTGAATTCGCCTCCTGGATAAATAAAAAAGACATTTCATTCAAGAAATTATGACAAAATTCTAAGTAAATAACAAACTGTTTCTTGAATCCTCCTCCTGAATGCAAAATACAGATATTTCATTTAAGAAATTACTAAACAATTGTAATCAAGTAACAAAATCTTTCTTAAACACACCTCACGGATATAAAATGAATAAATTTAATTAAATAAATTATGAAAAAATTGTAAGTAAGTAGCAAATCCTTTCTTGAATTCACCTGCTAGATAAACAAAAAGACATTTCGTTCAAGAAATTATGAGAAAATTCCAAGTAAGTAACAAACTCTTTATTGTTTTCATGACTTAGATACACGATGTAGAAATTTAATTCAACAAATTATAAAAAAAAGGAAAGTAAGTAACAAACTCTTCATTGATTTCACCTCTTGGATACAAAAAAAAAGAAATTTCATTCAAGAAATTACGAAAAAATTCTAAGTAAGTAAAAAACTCATTCTTGAATTCGCCGTTAACATGCACAATACAGAAATTTCATTCAATGGGACCTCTACACCTGATTAAACACGTTTTGAAACTACATGCTATTTGCTTGCCTTTCCTTGGCACCTTTCCAAACGAGCGGGGATTCCCCACTGGTTCCTACACATTGTAAAAAAGTGACCAGTACGAAAACTCCACGTTTTCAACCCGACTGGTTTTTTAGACAACACCCATTGTCAGATTGGCCGAGTGGCTAAGGTGCTAGAATTAGGATCTGGTCCCCATACGGGGTCGTGGGTTTGAGTCCCACACCTGAAAATTTTTTTTTTATCCTAAATCTTTGGAAACAGCCTCAGTTATGACCTTGAGAAAAGAGTCTGAGAAAATTGCCTGATTATCGAAAAATGGGGAAACATCCTCCAAAAGTCGACAGGAATGCCCCCCTCCAGCGCTTTCTCGGATATGTTGAATAAAATATGCAAAGTCGACATAGCTTTATTTCATTTTTTTAAGGTTAATTTAGACGAGGTCTATATCTAAACTATATCTAAACTAACTAAATCTAATCTAAAATGGAACTCTAACAAAACCTATACTCTAAGACTCAAATGTAAAGAACTAAACTATTTACTATTACTAAACTATACTTTATCTCGAACTAAAACTCTATGACAATACTCTAAACCAAAACTCCCAACTATCAACTAAAATAAAATAGAACTTCAACAACAAAACTCTAAACTAGGACTCTAAGCTAAAAACTCTAAACTCTTAACTAAAACTAAAATAAACTAGAACTCTAACAAAAACTCTAAGCTAAGACTCTAAGCTAAAATTCTAAACTGTTAACTAAAACTAAACTAGAACTCTAACTAAAATTCTTAGATAACATTCAAAGGTAAAACACATAACTCTTAAGTAAATGTAAACTAAACAACATCTCAAGCATAGAGTAAAAGTTAAAAAATGAAACTTCTGACTAAAACTTAAACAAACTTGAAATCTAACAAAAACTCTAGGCTAAGACTCCAAGCTAAAACTCTAAACTCTTAACTATAGCAAAAATAAACTAGAACTCTAACAAAAACTCTAAGCTGAGACTCAGCTAAAACTCGAAACTCTTAACTAAAACTTAACCAAACTATAACTTTATGTTAAACTATAATAAAATGCTCTAGTCTTAAACTATAGATTATGAAATGCCACTAAAATAAAATTCTGCTCAAACTGTAAGGCTGGGGTTTGCAACTATGACAAAACTAAAAACTCTAAGCTAAAACTAAATTAAACTAGACAACTAAATCAAACTAAACAATGACTCTAATCTAAAAAATCTAAACTCTTAACTAAAACTAAACTAGAACTCTAATTAAAACTCTAAGTCTAAGCTAAAACTCTAAAATAAAAATAAACTAAACTAGAACTCAACAAAAACTCTAAACTAAGACTCTAAGCTAAAAACACTAAACTCTTAACTAAAACTAAACTAAACTATAACTCTAACAAAAACTCTAAGCTGAAACTCTAAGCTAAAACTCTAAACTATTATGTAAACTAGAACTCGAACAAAAACTATAAGTTGATACTCTATGATAAAACACTAAACTCTTAAATAAAACTAAACTAAACTATAACTATAAAAAAAACTTTAAGATAATACTCAATGGTAAAACTCCAAACTCTTAACTAAAACTAAACTAAACTAGAACTCTAACAAAAACTCTAAGCTAAAACTCTAAACTCTTAACTAAAACTAAACTAGAACTCCAACAAAAACTCTAAGCTAAGACTCTAAGGTAGAAATCTAAACTCTTAACTAAACTAAACTAGATTTTCAACAAAAACTCTAAGCTAAGACTCTAAGATAAAACTCTAAACTCTTAACTAAAACTAAACTAAAATAGAACTCTAAGTAAAACTGTAAGCTAAGACTCTAAGGTAGAACTCTAAACTCTTAACTAAACTAAACTAAACTAGATTTTCAACAAAAACTCTAAGCTATGACTCTAATATAAATCTCTAAACTATTAACTAAAACTAAATTAAACTATAACTCTAACAAAAACTATAAGCTAAGACTCTAAACTAAAAAAACTCTAAACTCTTAACTAAAACTAAACTAAACTAAAAATCTAAGCTAAGTTTCGAAGGTAAGACTACAAACGCTTAACTATATCTAAACTAAACTAGAACTCTAACAAAAACTCTAAGCTAAGACTCTAAGGTAAAACTCTAAACTCTTAACTATTACTAAACTAAACTTCAACTCTAACTAAAACTCTAAGCTGAGATTCTAAGCTAAAACTCTAAACTATTAACTAAACTAAACTAGAACTACAACAAAAAAAACTCTAAGCTAAGACTATGCTAAAAACTCTAAACTCTTAACTAAAACTAAACTAAACTAAACCTCTAAGCTAAGACTCTAAGCTAAAATTCTAAACTCTTAACTAAAACTAAACTTGAACTCTAACTAAAACTCTAAGCTGACTCTATCTAAAACACTAAACTCTTAACTATTACTAAACTAAACTAGAACTCTAACAAAAACTCTAAGCTAAGACTCTAAGCTAAAACTCTAAACTATTAACTAAACTAAACTAGAACTTCAACAAAAAAACTCTAAGCTAAGACTACTCTAAAAACTCTAAACTATTAACTAAAACTAAAATAAACTAGAACTCTAACAAAAACTCTAAGCTAAGACTCTAAGCTAAAATTCTAAACTCTTAACTAAAACTAAACTAGAACTCTAACTAAAACTCTAAGCTGACTCTCTGCTAAAACACTAAACTATTAACTAAAAATAAACTAAACTATATGTCTAACAAAAATTCTAATCTAATACTCAAAGGTAAAACTCCAAACTCTTAACTAAACTAAACTAGAACTATAACTAAAACTCTAAGCTATGACTCTAATTTAAAACTCTAAACTATTAACTATAACTTAACTAAGCTAAACTTTAACTGAAACTCTAAGCTAAGACTCTAAGCTAAAATTCTAAATTCTTAACTATAACTAAACTACAACTCTAACAAAAACTATAAGACAAGACTTTAAGATAAAACAATAAATTATTAAATAAAACTAAATAAAACTAGAACTCTGATAAAAACTCTAAGCTAAGACTCTAATCTAAAACTCTAAACTCTTAAATATAACTAAACTAAAACTCTTAACTAAAACTCTAAGCTAAGACTCTAAGCTAAAAACTCTAAACTCTTAACTAAAACTAAACTAAACTAAAACTCTAACTAAAGCTCTAAGCTAAGACTCAAAGCTAAAACTCTAAACCCTTAAATATAGCTAAACTAAACTAGAACTCTAACTGAACTCTAAGCTAAGACTCTAAGGTAAAACTCTAAACTCTTAACTAAAACTAAACTAGAACTTCAACAAAAACTCTAAGCTAAAAATTAAACTCTTAACTAAATTCTAATTCATTAAATTGGTCAAGTGCAAACTTACACAGCCATATACGTCTTAAATTAGTATGAAAAACCGATAATTCTTTTTTTAAGGAGAAAGATCGCCAGTTTACATAATGTATTCCAATAGGAAAGTTCGTGGCCAATTTCAAAAATAAAGAACGTGTGCTGTTAAAGAGCAGAAAATGACCAAGTTGTTTCCTTGTATATTCGAGCAAAACAGAAATCAGAACCAAGTTCAGCAAAGCTCTTTTCTTTGAAAAATACTTTTAAGGAATGCTTCTTGAAAAGAGCTTGGCTAGACTAGGCCTAGCCTTGATGGTACTAGGATTTTTGGCATTCCAGGATCTTTTAACCATGAAGCAGTTTAAAAGGTAAACATTAATGATTCTAAAAGAAAGTATCAATATATAGGCTACCCTATTAGTAGTTTTGCAGACCTGATGACTTCCACTGATAGCCTACCTTATGTAAGCTAAGGTAGGACACCTAGTAGGCTGTGTGATTTGCTTGAATATTTAGATATAAATCTACCTCATAGTAGCATATACCTTCTATGCTTTTTTTTATATTAGATATACAAATTACTTGGGTGAGCATTGTTTGACTAAGCAACTCTAAGCAACAAATATTGTCATTTACTCTTATAAACAAAGCACTATAAAGTCAAAACAATAAACAATTTTTAAACTTCAAATTATTATAGAGAAACAGGAATAAAGTTATACATAATACTTTTTGGTTTTCTTATTTAATATATGATACACTAAAATGTCATACAAAGGAAATTACATTAACCCACTAATAAATAGAGACAACAACAAAGTCATATAGATGGCTTTTCATAGTTCCAAATGCAGTTCAGGCAACTTGATGGTCATATATCAATCCTAAAACTTAGTCAACCTACCTGAGAATTGATGTGGCCAGGAAAATTATGCTCACGATGCTTCTTCATCAGCAAGTTCTGTAGACATTGTCTGTTATGAGTCAATCCAAAAAACTTAGTCATCTCTATTGTAATGTTTTCCTTGTATATTCGAGCAAAACAGAAATCATAACCAAGTCCAGCAAAGCTCTTTTCATTGAAAAATACTTTTAAGGAATGCTTCTTAAAAAGAGCTTCGCTAGACTAGGCCTATCCTTGATGTTACTAGGATTTTTGGCATACCAGGATCTTTTAACCATGAAGCAGCGTAAAGGTAAACATTAATGATTCTAAAAGAAAGTCTCAATATATAGGCTACCCTATTGGTAGTTTTGCAGACCTGATGACTTCCACTGATAGCCTACCTTATGTAAGATAAGGTAAGACACCTAGTAGGCTGTGAGATTTGCTTGAATATTTAGATATAAATCTACCTCATAGTTATTACATAATAGTAGCATATACCTTTTATGTTTTTTTTATATTAGATACATAAATTACATGGGTGAGCATTGTTTGACTAAGCAACTCTAAGCAACAAATATTGTCATGACACGTGTCATGTGTCATGTGTTACTCATAACCATCCAAGAAACATCCATCAAAGTGAGAACATCCAAGAAAACATCCATCAAAGTGAGAACATCCAAGAAACATCCATCAAAGTGAGAACATCCAAGAAAACATCCATCAAAGTAAGAACATCCAAGAAACATCCATCAAAAGTGAGAACATCCAAGAAACATCCATCAAAGTGAGAACATCCAAGAAAACATCCATCAAATTGAGAACATCCAAGAAACATCCATCAAAGTGAGAACATCCAAGAAAACATCCATCAAAGTAAGAACATCAAAGAAACATCCATCAAAAGTGAGAACATCCAAGAAACATCCATCAGAGTGAGAACATCCAAGGAAACAACCATCAAAGTGAGAAAAATACTATTTTTCCATTCTCACTGACAAAAACCATAAAACAGACATAAATTGATGTTGACATCCATGAAAAACATCAAATAAATTGACCAACACTCATAACCCTCCAGAAAACATCCATCAAAGAGAACATCCAAGAAAACATCCATAAAAGTGAGAACATCCAAGAAACATCCATCAAAGTGATAACATACAAGAAAACATCAATCAAAGTACGAACATCAAAGAAACATCCATCAAAAGTGATGACAACCAAGAAACATCCATCAGAGTGAGAAATTCCAAGAAAACATCAAACAAAATGAGAAAAATACTATTTTTCCATTCTCACTGACAAAAACCATAAAACAGACATAAATTGATGTTGACATCCATGAAAAACATCAAATAAATTGACCAACACTCATAACCGTCCAGAAAACATCCATCAAAGTGAGAAAACTCCTGTTTTTCCATTCTCACTGACAAAAACCATAAAACAAACATGAATTACTGTTGACATCCGAGAAAAACATCAAATAAATTGACCAACACACATAACCGTCCAAGAAACAACCATAAATGTGAGAAAATTCCTGTTTTTTCAAGTGAGAAAAATTCTGTTTTTTTATTCTCAGTGAGAAAACCATCTCCCTAGGGACTCTATGCCCATATATGGTGTAGGGTCACGATTCAATAAGGCCTTTCTACTTATATCCCCTTCGAGGTTTTGGATTGGTCGCTCAGGAGGCGATGCAGAGGGCTGCATCATTTTCATTGAGAGATCTAATGGGGTAATGAAATGAAACCATGTTTAATTAAAACGATTCGGCTTTTCTTTGACTAAGATCTGGGACTGAAAGTGTGTAGGGATAAAATTAGCTTTTTTTGTTGTTTTTACTGAGAAATTTGAAAATGTGAAAGTTGTTCCAGGGAGAGCCTGATTTTCTCTGATCCATTACCTCCACCAAAGAATCAGTGAGGAAAACTGACATAAAACATTCCGGTAGGTCACTAGTTAACAATTGGATTGTACGACTCGTCTAGTGAGGTCATTTCATTGCTTAGTATAAATAATTTCTGAGACCACACTGGCTAAGCATAGTAAAATGAAAAAATTTGTAACGAAGAAAAAACGAGGATATTTTAAAAGAAAGAAGAATAGTATGTAAATATTTTGATCGAGACCTCTGCTCAGTCGTCTTCAGTGCAAAAAAAAGAAGTAATGGGTAAAAGATACAGATGTAAGTCCATCGGGGAAAAAAAAACAAGACAAATTTTAAAAACAAACACTAAAATAAAAGAGGGTCTTTCCAAGTAACGTTGAAGAGGTAGCCGAATAAAAAAAAATATATAATCAGACATTGAATGGCTATTCAAACATGGGAAACCATTTATGTAAACCTTTTTGGAACGCTAATAGCTTAGCAGGTGTGGTATTGTTATATATCGGTCTGTAAAAAGAGTTAGTAAAAAAATAACTATATCAGGTATCAGAATTAATAGCTTCAATATAAATTGGGGCTTAGGTAAATTTCCCCGGTATCTCTAATATGGTGACTTTTTTTGTAAATTCTTCTTGATTTCAAACTCCTCTCTTAAAACTTACATGAGACTTTTAACTAAAAAAAAAAAAATGAAAGTATTATCAAGCAAAATGAAATAGTGTGTATAATCATAAACACGTTGAGCCAGGGCGGAATTCAGACTCTCGGGCCTTTCATGTAGTTTCATGGCTTTGTCGATCGATGATTTATGTTCTGATGAAATCTCCCCTAAATATAGGAGGGTGATCCCAATATAGAAACAACCACAAGATAAGATGGGGCTGTATATACCCTTCCCTCAGTTAAAAATCTCTATAATTTGATTAATCCCTTAGATGTAATTAAATAAAAAAAAAAAGTTTTTCCAACTGAAAGAAAGGAGCAACATTAAAATTCAAAATGGACAGAAATTACTCCGTTTATGAAGGGGCTGCCCCCTCCTCAAAAACTTGCTTTTCACGCTTAAGTTTTTAGCACTTTTAAAACAGCTTCCTATTCTAATTAAGCCGCCATTGTGTTTCAGGAGTCGTTCTTAAAAAATTGGGACAAACAGTCAAACTTTGGCGTAAAGAGTAAGGTATTGACGAGGGGGAAAATACTTCTTATACTGAATAATTTATGTTTGTCTTGAGTTTGAATGCTGCCCTTTACTTTCAGTTGCAAAAAATTCTTTCTTTATTTAATTTCTGGTCTTTTTTCAAATAATGCCGGTAAATCTGGCTCACAATCCATGAAAAATTCCCTCCTCTCACAGAATATTCCTCCGTGGAAATTTCCTTCCATGTAAAATATACCCTCCCCCTTAAAATTCCTTCCGGACACTTTCATCCCCGCTGAAATTCCTCCCCCTCCTTAAAATTTCCTGCGAACTATTCAGCCCTGAAAATTTCTCCTTGGCTTACTTTCATTTGAAAAAGATTAATTTGTAATCATTTTTCCGATCACTCCGGAAATCCCCCTGCCGTGGAATTTTTTCCCGGAAGTTCAAGCCCGCTGGGAATTCCCACTGGAAAATTTCCCTGGAACATCTCATCATGCAAAATTTCTCCTGCAAATTTCACCCCTGAAAATTTCCCTCCCAACGGAAAATGAAAATTATGGAAATACACCCCAAGTACAAAATCCCCCTCCCCTTCCCCAAAAATGTCTGTATACTTCCCAATAGCAAATAGGCTACTATACGCAAACAATGGGCAAATTTTGTAACTTAATGATATATCCCCAGGGGATGTGGTAAGTCATGTTATCTCCAAAGGCATAGTTTTTGGAACTTTCAACTATGCTGAACAGAATAAATATCTCAAAATTTCGATCGGAAAATCTTGGGGGGAAAGGGGCACAGGAGGGTTGCTAGTTGCCCTTCGAACTTTTTTGTAACTCAAAAAGGACACTAGAACTTTTAATTTCCGTTTGAGTGAGCTCTGTCCCGATGTTTTAGACCACTGGTTTGGTACGATCACCCATGGAAAAAAAATAACACATCCGGGAACTTTCATCTGGCAAAAACCACAAAATGTCACATTTTTGCAGATAGGACCTTGAAATCTCTACAGTAGGGCTCTCTGATATGCTGAATATGATGTTGTGATTTTCATTAAAATTATTTGACTAATAGGAGGTGTTTCTACTTTTTTGAAAATCATGCAAATTTTCTCAGGATCGAAGGCTTAGATGGGTAACACTAGCCTTAAATAATTTTATATATTTGGAATCAGCATAATAAGCAAGTTCTTTTGATATGTCTATTGGTATCAAAATTACGCTTTTTATAGTTTCGGTTACTATGGAGCCTGTAATCTTCTAAATGTAAGTGTTAGAGCGGGAAACATGCCACCTAATTTTAATGCAATGTGGGTCAGTTTTATCTTGTAATCTTTATTGGATTCTAGAAGCCTAAGTGGGACACGGGTTTGTGGATGCCTTGTCTTGTGGAAATGGGAATCAGAAACTCGGACAATTATAATATAGAAGAACGCGTTTCTAAGAACCTTGGAAATCATTTATATAAGGATTTCTGAATTGTTTAAAGTTGGTTCCTATCTTGTCTTAAACCAGTCAAGTTCCTGTCTCGTATTTGCTTTGCATAATAAATAAAAAGTTTATAGAAAAGAGACTCTTGTAGTCTCCTTTTACGAGAACCCTTAGCTCTGAATGATTCGGCTATACGCTTACCAGTACATGCATACCAATATTAGATGTTTATCAACGTAAACACAAACATCACCAGAAGGGAGTGGAAAAGGTTTACAAGCCGCATCGCTCCTTCCTTAGAGCTCGTTACCACAAACTTTTTGATATGTCTTTTTGTCACTCAATTTTGGAATATAGGGTAAAACAATGACATTGTTTTCGTCACCCACCAATGAGATGCAGTCAGAAGTAGCCACATTCACAGTCGCAAGAAATCGTGGTCACAAGAAATCGCAGATGCAAGTAGTCGCAGTCGTAACTGGTCGTAGTAGTAAGTAGGTGCAGTCACAAGTAGTCACAGTCGTAGTTACAATCGCAGTGGTAGTAGTAGTATTTGTTGTATTAGTAGTAGTTGTAGTAGTAGCAGTAGTAGTACTAGTAGCAATAATAGCAGAAAGTTTACAATTTTGCCACTAAGTTATTACAGGTACGCTCTTTTAATAGCCTGGATCACACGTTTCTTTCTTCTTTTTTTACTTAGCTCGACATCTCTTTTAATATTCCCTTAAGTTTTGTGAGGTTTTAGATCATTTTTCGAAATTTCCGTAAATCTTTAAATTTCTATCAAATTTTTTGCTTTAAATTTCCATCATAAAAATTAAACGGAAATAAGATTAACGCAAACAACAGTTGTTAACCCTGAATCACCTTCAATGGTGATTTTTCGTCTCTTGACTGTTTTGTGGTTATACCGATAGGTTTAGTTTTAGCATAATAGTTTTAAAGGTACTTGTTAAGAATCCAGTAGTCACGCGATAAATGAAGTTTTGTTAATGCTAATGAAATAAAATCATACTGATAAGCATTTCACTTTTCCCTTCATTAGAGCTGTTTTTGCGCAGACGCGTGAGGCTACCCTTTAAAGGACTGTCTCCAGCTTTTGCGTGGTTTAAATTTCTCATTGTATCTGATAAGATTTACCCTTTGGATGTCCTCTTTAGGGGGCAACCCAAGTCTCAGTTTAATCCTCTCATAAATCGGAAGCAGGACTGGTGTGACTAGGCTCATAAAAATTTCACACCTTTTATATAAAAGAACGGATGTTTGGCTCAACCATCCGTTAAATTACACTATACAAATTTGAACACTGAACATGTCCTTCTGGCCAATGTGCCTTATTTCTTTAAATTCATATTTTTCCAGTTGATGAAACCTTTAATTTTGATAGACCATCATTGATAAATATCAGCATACTGTAAAAAAAATGAGATGATGCTAACAAAGTGTAGCAAGGACATGAGCGCCCGTAGGCTGAATTCCAGGGGGGGCTTACCTGGTCTAATTGGCACTTTTAATGCTATATAATAGAAATCTCAAAACAAAAATATAAAAATAAAGTAGCATCATTCAGCCACGATGGGTCTGGCACCCCCTCCGGCCGCCCTTACGGGCACCCATGAGCTAGGAAACCAAGAGTTGCTGCCCCCCCCCCTTCCTGTAATTTGAGCAAAATTGGATTTAAGTTATTTGGATAGAAACAGTATCCTCCAGGTTACAATTTCTAGTGACTGACTGAAAAATAGCATATACTGTTGTAGATGAATGAATGAATGCTAAAATGACTAGAAATTAAATAAATAATCAAATCGAGCTTAAAACAAATAGAAATTAGCACAAAAAGGAGCTGGACTATGGGCCCACAGGAATAAGGTAGCCCTCCTGTTTGAGATAATCTCTGTTCGTTTTCCGTTTAATTTGATTATTATTCATTGTAATTTCTGGTCATTTTAGGATTCATTTCTAGCAGTATGTGTTATTTTTATGTTTGATGTTATTATTTGTTTGATTTTTTTTTGTTTTGGATTTCATATACACATTGATGGCAACTTCTAAGTATTTTCAGCTTAAATTATTGTAGGATTTTTATCTCTGTTCGTCTTAGTTTTTGATATGTCTTTACTCTTCTTGAAAAACTTTGTTTTTGGTAAATATTTTTTAGATTAATTTTTGTCCATTTCGGGCGAAATTTGAATATTTCATCGGAATTTTTGACCAGCTGTGGTTTTTTGAAAATCCCCCCCCCCTTGTCCTTAAGTTCCTGTGTTGCATATGTTTTATATCTTTTGGCACGCGAAGGGAATGGACCTAAAATGTTCAAGTTCGAATGGTTAAAATTGTTGGAATCGGAGCGTAAATTCTATAAATCAACAAGCATCATGTACATACAGCACAAATTAAGTATATATTCAGTACAAATTTGTTTGATTTCTGAAGGGTTTTTGAGCTTGTTAATTATAATTCTGCAAATATCAAAACAAAGCAAGTGCGTATTTGTCAAATACTATTTTATTTCGAATATGTTGTTATGTAAGGGTGATGAGGCTGACGGATACAAATCTGGCGCTGATATTGCAACATAGAAGTCCAAAATTATTGTACTGCTACTAGATTAATTTTTGTCCATTTCGGGCGAAATTTGAATATTTCATCGGAATTTTTGACCAGCTGTGGTTTTTTGAAAATCCCCCCCCCCCTTGTCCTTAAGTTCCTGTGTTGCATATGTTTTATATCTTTTGGCACGCGAAGGGAATGGACCTAAAATGTTCAAGTTCGAATGGTTAAAATTGTTGGAATCGGAGCGTAAATTCTATAAATCAACAAGCATCATGTACATACAGCACAAATTAAGTATATATTCAGTACAAATTTGTTTGATTTCTGAAGGGTTTTTGAGCTTGTTAATTATAATTCTGCAAATATCAAAACAAAGCAAGTGCGTATTTGTCAAATACTATTTTATTTCGAATATGTTGTTATGTAAGGGTGATGAGGCTGACGGATACAAATCTGGCGCTGATATTGCAACATAGAAGTCCAAAATTATTGTACTGCTACTTGACAAACTCTCCCACCATTACTAAACCGAGTTATGCTGTCCCACCCCCTCCCATAACATCTAGTTTTCCGTTTCGCGGTTACCAAAAGAGGTAATTCCAAATTTCCTGGCTTTGTAAATAATCATCTTCGATACTTTCACATGAAGAAGTATGTATACATCCAGGAAAGTAGGAGCATTCTATCTAAACAATGAATCTGGCTAATGAGACCGCTTTCCGCATGTCTGACGGCAATTAGCTAGCACTGGCAACAAACCGTAAGCTATTAACAGTGATCCACAGTAGCAAAGAATATTACACTTCTATTTTCAGGTGTATGTATCAAGATTGCCGCCAGTTTTTTTTTCTTCTAAGACTTTCTCTAATATATGCGTGGGGAGTTGTAGCATTTTTGTAATAAAATATGGCGCGGTTTTGGTGATTTGAGATTTTTTTCATCTGTCCGATTGAGACACTGTGTAGAAAAAAAGGTACTTGTGTCTTATAGCCACCACACTCAAGTTCTGTCGAGAAGTGAAGTTTGGTTAATGGTAATATAATAAAAGCAAATATAATACTTTATCAACAAAATTATGAAAACTACAACAAAGAATTATGGAAGAGCCCGGACTGCATTATATTAAACACGTAATCTAACCTAAACAAAATACCAATTAAATATTTAATTAAAAGACAGCTACAATGTAGTTATCCTCCGGGCCGAAGCTAATATTGTCTGGTACATAGACCATGAAAACCGGTTATTGGCTTATGTTAGCGATACAAGATCTTGAGTGTGGTGGCTATAAGACAAAAGTACCGAAAAATGTTATACGATTTGCAGCGGTTTTGGGCGGAGAGTTGTTTGAGTGGGGACTCGATTGAGAACCAAAATGATGACAGTAACTAAAACCGAACGATTGGATGAAGGGGTTTTATTCTTTCACGATGAGAAGGGGATGATAAATAAAAATCACCTAAACTTTGCAAAGTATGTATGATAAAAAAAGACACTAGAGAATATGAGAAGATTGTATAAAACTGGAGACGCCTATTTTGCGGAGCCCGAAACTTGAAGCCCTTCCCCCACACACTTGTCTATACCAGGCTTTTTGCATTGAAAGACAGCATTTGCTTGACTGTTTGAATTTCAACAGATGTCTTCGTCAAACAAGGCGTTACGTACTATGTGTTGTAGTCGTAGATAATTTTATGCTGTCGGAGCTGTGCGTCTAACCCCTGGATACCAAGCTCTAGATCGTTTTTATGCATGTCTCCTCTAGTTCTCTTCTGTCTTCTTACTTCTTCACTTGTGCGTCTCCGGTTGCGTCTCTAGCCAAATCTCCTGTAGTCCTTTACCAACCAAATCCACTGTTCGGAGCTTGATCAGAATGTATTCTGTTTAGCGGGTTTCATCCCGGTAAATACGAAGTATTTTAACTACTCCGGTACTACCTCATGATGGCAGCATTTACGATGCTATGCAGCTATAGCCTACAGTAGAACATTATGAGACTATCTCTAACCAGAACATTTTTGACATCTCTATTTAATAAATACACTTTGATAAAAAAAAAATATTGGTACACCTTTGTTTCAGTTTCTATTGTGCAACTTTACTAGAATCCATTATTTTTTTTTTTTTTTAATTTGTTTTCAAATTCTTGAAAAAACCCTTCAATTTCTTTTTCGTTGGCTATTCGGTTCGTATTATACACAGCGTAACCAATAAGCCAATATCTTCTACTGCAAACTTATGCAAACTGTTGTGCAGTATCGAGAGCCTGGGGGCTGTAAAACATGGGCGCCCACAAGGGGGGCAGGGGGTGCCGCCCCCCTGGCTGGATGACGCTTATGTTTTTATATTTTTTTTTGAAATTTCTATAATACAGGATTGGAAGTGCCAATTAGACCAGGTAAGCTCCCCCCAGCTAAAATTGGGGCTATTAGCACCCATGCTGCAAAATTCAGTAGAATATAACCTGTCATTATTTAATACCTTTTTAAACTATAGGATTTTTTGCAAGTAAATCTTAGGATATTGTTAAATTCTCAGTGGCAACCCTAGCTCGAGGCGACAAAATAACTTGTATCAAATCTATTTAGACAGTAATATCATATAGCCTTGACGAATTTTTGTAATGCCACCTTTATTTTTCAGGTCTTTTTTGCCTTGCTGTCGTTTTTCAAATGAAGTGATTACCCCCTCATAAGTCGTTATACATGTTTGTTTATTTCACAGGGATTGGCTATTTTCAACAGGTTGTAAACTAATGTTAAACAGACCCCGAAATCGGATACAAAACGACAGAAGTTATGGATGCTGTTCAAAGCTTACTTTAATTTATTGCACCCATGTGAAAGAAACGAAACAGAGAAATATTTGTGTTAATTAAATTGATTTTACTTAACTTTAGCTGTATTTTCGGACACAATTTAAACAAATTAGCAAACCATCGTAATTTTCCATGTGGTGCCATGCTTTATAAGTAAGAAATGTTAAAACCAAAATATTGAAAACGAAAGAGCTTGACTAATATTAGTACTTCAGCATTAATTGCATACATTAAAAGGTGCTATACATTAAAAGCGACCGCACCAAAGAAATTTGTGTTAGGTCAATCCTAGTGACAGGGGCGTCGTTTGGGGGTGGCAAAGGGGGGGGGGGGGGCAGTTGCCCCCCAATAATGTTGAAAAAATATTATACATCCCATGCCCTTTGACTATCCAGATACAGACCCTCTTGTCCCCCCAATAAAAATGCTGAGATTCACCCCTGCCTAATGAAATATACCAAACCAAAATATAATGAAAATATAATACTTTAGTAACAAAATTATGGAAAATACAACTGATAATTATAGAAAGAGGCGGCTCAGACGCATTATATTAAACATTTAACCTTATCTAATCAACTTTTCTATATATTAAATATTTAACTAAAATGTACCTGCATAGTGTTTTATCTCACTCAGGCTTAGCTGATTATCTCTGAGTGGACACAGAAAACCGGTTTCATTACAGTTAAAGAACAAAGTGTGGTCGCTATAACACGTAAGTACCCATTAAAATTTTAGCTAAACTTTCTGAGTGGAGTTATATGCCGCATAGCAGAGCAAAACGATCCGAGTAATGTCAGCAGCAATAAGTCAAAAAGCTGTGATGAGCATAGTCATGCATGGTGTAGAAGCATGGGCATAATTTGGAAAAGGGTTTTTAAGCTCATCTCTAGCTGATGAAGAATCACGCAGCAATACAACTTAAGCGATTATTTGACCCGGTTCTTTGCCGTGTAATCTCAGGCTTTTTAAAAATTAAATAAAAAAAAATGTTTCCACTGAAATTAAGGAGCAACATTAAAACTTTAAACAAAAAATATTTATGTTAAAGGGGCTGTCGCCTCCTCAATTCTTCTCTATTTGCGCTGAAAGTTTGGCTTTTTGTCCCAATTCTTTAAGAACGACTGCTGAAACACAAGGGTCGATGAATTGGAATACGGAGCTTTTTTAAAGCAAAAAAAAACAAAAAACATTAGCTTAAAAGGGGGGAAGAAGGGGGTTGAGGAGGGGCAGCTCCTTTCATATACTGAATAATTTCTGTTCGTTTCAAATTTTAATGCTACTCATTACTTTCAGTTAAATAACTTTTTTTTGTAATTTCTTTTAAGAAATTGATGAGATTATGAATAACAATTCAATCCATCCGTAACCTGCACCCATCAATCCTACCTGAGTGGGAGGACATACTGGCAGCAGCAAGCCTGTGGGAAGATTGGGGACTCCTTCTTGATGCCCTGGGTGCCTCTGGAGGCACAGACGGAACTAAGGTCTAAGGGAAGGTTAAAAGGATGGAAAAATATTAAGGTCGCAGATATAAGGAACATTCCATGGGCCGTGGGTTTCAAGTAGCAACATGGTATCAAATGGAAAGGCTAAACTTTCTTAGACCTGAATTATGCAGATTATCTGGGTGTCCTATATGAAAGTGTGAGCTAAATGAATGGATTTTCGGAGTTTTTGAGTGCTTAGAAAGCACAGTAGACAGAATATACAGAATAGACAGAATTATATAAACTGTGTTAGAAAGTAAGAATATGTCTGAAAACTAATGCTAAGAAAATTAAGTCGTATAGACCGGAATGAACGACGGTGAAGAGGCGATGTCAGGTAACGAGCAAATTGACCAAAAGGATAGATTTACGAACCTGGGTAGTGTTAATAGGGAGGACGGTGGAGGCAGTGAAAACATATAAAGCGGAATAGTGGAGATGGAGGTTGTGGTTTTGCAGTTCAAACAATTGTGGAAAAACAGAAAGATAAGGAAGGGGATGAAGAGTAAAACGTTGAGTAGATTGGGGTAAAGAAGGAGTTGCGCGCAGCTCAGTTGGCTTACCGCTGCATTAAATCGTTAGCAGTTGTAGAAGTAAGTTTCTTTTTAACAATCTCTTAGAATATAATGACAAATTTCCAAAATCCATTTAGCTATCGATACTGCCTTATGATTTGTCAATTGGCTAAAAGTAAGGATTCTTGGACGCAAATACCCCTAAAAACCACCCCTTTATATCCTTAACTCCGTTTGTATTTACATGAGATGCCTCTTACGACTCAAAATCATTCAGAAATTGTTTACTAGTTTTAAATAAAAATACACTACGGACACTTAATAAATTGTGAATGCTTACTGAAGTTAGTATTTAAGAGTTTTTCGGCTGGTTGACTGCAATTTTGTGGCTAACATTGTTATACGAAACCCCAATATCAAAATCCCTGATGTAGATATTTTACAAATAGTACCAACTTTCTTTAAAAGATGGTAATTAACGATTTTCATATGTTAAAGAAAACTTTAAATATTAGTCTTTTTAGCGTATGTTTAATGATGTCCATTTTCCAATTATTATAATTGCTACCGTTGCCATTGCTTTGTAACTGTACACCTCTGTCTGCTTCTTTTCTATAGGGCTGTCTCCTCCTCAACGCCTCGCTCTTTACGCTAAAGTTACTCTTTCTCACAACTCTATTTTTTAAAACAATAAAAAACTTTAGCGTAAAGAGCGAGGCGTTGAGGAGGGGACAGCCCCTTTCATATACGGAATAATTTCTGTTCGTTTTAAGTTTTAATGTCGCTCCTTACTTTCAGTTAAAAAAAAAAATTATTTAATTTCTGAAAGTTTTTGAATTAATGCAGCTTTGATTTTGGCTCACCGTACATGAATAATTAGAATGAATTTTGCATATTAATTTTATGGCTTTCTCGAAATTTTGTTCTGATGTAACTTACGAATTAACTTACGTAACGAACTTCTATATTTGTATGTTTTTATTACGTATATTAGGGAGTTTACTCCCAAGGCAATACCTCGCTCTTTACGCTAAAGTTCGAATCTTCTTCGAATCACAAACCCCTGAATCACAAAGGCCGGTTAATTAGAATAGATAGCTCTTTTGAAAGCACTAAAAAAACTTCAGCGTAAAGGGCGAGGTGTTGACTAGGGGGAAAACCCCCTCATATACGTAATAATTTCCGTTTGTTTTAATTTTTAATGTTGCTCCTTACTTTCAGTTGGAAAAAACTTGTTTTTTTTATTTAATTTCTGATCGTTTTCTAAATAATGTTGGGAAATTCTGTGCCCCCTTCATATAAATGTTCCTTCCCCAAAGGAAACACCCTCCTTGGAAACATCCTCCCCCGTAACCCCGTACTCAGACCCCCCCCCCCCCAACCAGAAAAAAAATCCCTCCTGAAACGTCTATATACTTCCCATTAACCAATGCTATATGTAAACAATGGGCAAAGTTCATATCTTGCAGCCCTTCCACAGGAAACTGTGGGGGATTAAGTCATCCTCAAAGACAGATTTATTAGATTTTCGACTATGCTGAACAAAATTTTGGCTATCTCAAAATTTTGATTGGGTGACTTGGGAAAAAAACGAGCGTGGGAGGGGATCAAGTTACCCTCCAATTTTTTTGGTCACTTAAAAAGGGAACTAGAACTTTTAATTTCCGTTCAGATGAGCCCTCTAACGATATTCTTGGACTACTGGATTGATCCGATTACTCCTCGGGGAATAAAAAACAAACAAACAAACAAACAAACAAATAAACACGCATCCGTGATCTTTCTTCTGGCAAAAAATACAAAACTCCACATTTTTGCAAATAGGAGCTTGAAACTTCTATGGTAGGGTTCTCTGATACGCTGAATCTGATGGTGTAATTTTCATTAATGTTCTATGACTTTTAGGGGCTGTTTTCCCCTTTTTACAAAAAAAGGCAAGTATTCTCAGGCGCTTAACTTTTGATGGGTAAAACAAAACTGAATGAAACGTATATATTTGAAATCAGCATAAAAATCTGATTCTATTGATGTTTCTATTGGTATCAGAATTCCGGTTTTTAGAGTTTTTGTTACTATTGAGCCGGGTCGCTCCTTACTTACAGGTCGTTACCACGAACTATTTGATACCTTTTACACTGGCTGATGTAACGATTTACGTAATTTCTCAAAGATAGTCAATAAACGTCGGTATATGCTCTTTATTTAATAACGTGAGAATACGCAAACATAGAAAATAATGTAGCAGAAGAACAAACAACTAAGACGAAGGCGAAAGATGGACTGCCTTTAAAAGTATACAGTTGGTCCCAACTCTCTTGAATCGGAAGTCCCAGCTATTTGGCTGTTCGACCGGCCACGAATAACTTTAGTCCCAAAAGCCCCCCCCCCCTGGACCGAGCTCTTGTTTAAATATATATATATATATATATATATATATATATATATATATATATATATATATATATATATATATATATATATATATATATATATATATATATATATATATATATATATATATATATATATATATGAGACCCGGAAAAAACTTCTCTAATTTATCCCAAATACTTTACATGACCCTCTCCCCCCCCCTAAAAAAAAGAAACGTAATACTTCATTATAATTTTGTTAAATCTCTATGACAAAAAAAAAAAAAAAAATCCAAAACATGAAGTGCACCCTATGGCTGACTATGCTTTAGAGCCTTAATTTTTATAAAAAAGTTTCTCATGTGAATGACGTAACATTCATAGGCATTTAAAGAGCAAAAAAATACATTGTAGTTTTGCAATAACGGCATGCATTGCATGAAAGGTGTTTTATACAGACAATGTTTTTCACTAGCATAAATGTGTCTAGAGGACAGCCCTAAAAATATCAACTCAATGATCTTTTTAGCTTCCTTTTTGTAAATACATGTAAAATTTGGAATAACAAATTCTAAATATCACTAGAAGGCATTAAGATTTTTATAGGTAGGACATGCCATGAAATCGCTTGAGAGCCACTGTTCCACCTTAATGATTTGTGCTAGTTTTGTCTAGTAATTTCCTTCCTTCACTAGCGGTAACCCTTTTCAAATCAACGTGGCGTTGATTCCTTCACTTCGCTGACAGGTATAAACCTAAATTGAAAACAGAATATAAAATGAAGTTTTATTTGTTTGTTCAAATTTAATGGATCTCTTAAAAATAAAAGCTATTGTAGAAAAGCGTAAGAACTTAAAACCTAATTTCAGTGAGCATATAACCGTGGTAATGAGCACGAGCTTGCTTTTTTCTGCTTGTGAAACGAATGAATGCTATTCTGTCAGACAAGTTTATTTGTTTGTGAAAAAAAAAACTCTCTCATTTTGGCCACATAAATTTAGTCATGGTCATGCATCGAATAATAGCGAAATATCTTAGCGAGTAAGCATTATTGCAAATAATGCAGCGCCAGCTATTTCCCTCCTGAAACGAAGATTATGTGCGAGGTCTGAAAAACAAATGCTTTCGCCAATATTTAGCATGTTTCTTCAAAATCAAAACGCCTTGTGTGAATTTCTACAGCAAGGCGCAAAATGCAATGGTAACTGGAGACACATTGATGAAATTGACTCTAAAAAAAAATGATATAATGTTAATACTTGCGTTGAAACCAGAACAGGATATGTTTTAAGCCGGTATATTTTGCTTTACAGAATTGTGTTTTGATTCACTTGGATGGTTTAAAACAGCCCCCCCCCCTCTATATTTTGTTCTCTTAAATTGATGGGTCTTTTTTACAGTTACAAAATTTATCGTTAATATGACAGCGAAATAAAATGAACTAACAGCAAAGCTTATGAAATGAGGGGTATAAAAAAAGAATAAACAATAACGTATACTCGTTTGCAAGGGTATTGACTGAACCCCCCCCCCATCACAAACTTTTAAGTCACCTTGCCTTAAGTTCCAATGAAACTTTCCCTGAAAGTTTTAACTCGATTCTCCAGCTGTGAGACAAAGCACAATAAATACAAAACATAGGAAACACAAACACAAAAAAAAACACACACTAAAAACACAAAAACGCAACACAAACAAAACATAGGAAACACAAAAAACACAATAATTACAAACACTAAAAACACAGCACAAACAAGATGGACTACCAGAACTATGAATTTGTAAACTTTCATGTACGATGAGAAAAAAATCCTCTTTTCTTAGCAGAATATGTTTTCCATGTGTAAAACCTTCTAATATCAATGTCTTTATTCGATAAGTGTAATTTGATTAAAACAGAGTATATTCTCACTATCTGTAGATTTTACCAACCAAAGAAACATCAAGTACAGTTCATTTTACGCCATTAGTGTATTTACATACAAAAATAAATGAGTTACCGCATATGGAGGCCGAAATATTCAGAATCTGTTGGAAAAATTATTACATAGGAGATTTTAACTATAATCGTTTGAATTGAAGCAGCATCAAGTAAATAATGTTTGTCCAATCATTTTCCTTGACAATGCTTTTGAATATAATTTTCTCTAACACTGAGACGAGTATACCTTGTTAACACTGAGGGAAGAGGAAGAGAACAAACTTGAATTGTCTTCATCACTGTAGATTCATCACTGTATCATAACTGTATATCATCACTTCATCACTGTATATTCTCTCTACTGTGGTCTTCATATATGATTAAGGTAGCTTCAGTCTTACTCATCTAAGCTATCAAACAATACTGTATTACTGAACATTAAAAACTATACTTTAAAAAACCGATCCACCTCCATGACCTACCAACAATGTTTTAAGGTTTTAATATATTATTTTGCCATATCTTGATTATTTGCAAGACCATATCAAGAAGGGGGTCCGGGTTTGAGCCCCCCCGCCCAACCCCCCAAATTTTTTTGCAACAGATAAAAAAGTAACAAAAAAGGATATAAAATTTTATTGATGAGTTTTGTAAAGTACCTTTACCTACTTGTCTAGATTCCAGAAAACACGCGACAATTGTATTGAAGATCAAATAGGCATTTTACCAGGTAATGCCTTGACGGTGTATAAACAGAAGGTTTCTCACTCCAGGAACTATATTTAAACTTTAGTTTTTTGGGGTTTAGGGGAATAAAAGGTACCTAGGCTGGGTTATGTTAGGTTAGGTTACGTATTGAATATATAATATGTTTACCCCCCCCCCCCTTAGTGTTCAAATATATAGCCCAAATTTGTTTCTAAATTATTATATTTTCTTCATATTTTGTATTATTTCATTAGCATTATATCTTTGTAATTTTTATTATAACACTCAACTAGAATTTGACACATTTTGTTGCTGGAAAGTCTCCTGTGGGTTAATACAGAACAAGAAGTACAAAAGAATACATTTATAAGTAAGGAGAAGTATAATACTTATAAGTAATTAGTAATTCGATAGGTAAATTAATGTTAAGAAGACTAAGTCACTAAGGCTAGGAATAAGTGAAGATGTAAAGGTGATGTTGGTTAACGAAAAGATTGATTAGGTGGACAGCTTCACTTACCTTGGTAGTATTATTAGTAAAGACAGTGGGAGCAGTGAAGATGTTAAAAGTAGAATAGTAAAGGCTCAGGGTGTTTTTTCGTAGTTAAAAAAAGTTTGGAAGAATAGGAAGATAAGTATGCAAACCAAGATTAGAATTTTAGAAGCTACAGTGATGACAGTGGTCAAATATGGCTCTGAAGCATGGACGCTCCAAAAAGTGGATGAAGATTTACTAGATGTTTTCCAGAGAAATTGCTTAAGGATTGTTCTGGGTACCCGGCTGACTGGCCGTATTTCAAACAATAGGCTATACGAAAAATGTGGTTCAATACCGCTCTCTAGGGCTATAATGAAGGAGAGGTTGAGGTGGCTAGGGCACGTTGTGTGAATGAAAGATGACAGACTGCCGAAGATTTTTCTTTTCGGCCAACCGTCTAGGGCTAAACAGAAAGCAGGTCGTCCTCGGTGGGAGGACGTTATAAAGAAAGATTTAAAGGAAATGGGAACTTCGTGGGCGCGTGTAAAAAGGGAGGCTTTGAATAGATTAGGGTGGAGAAAAAGCGTGCGTAGCTGTGTTGGCCTCAGGTGGCTTGGTCCTGCGGTGAGTTGTTAGTAGTAGTAGTATTAATTTAAGTAATTATAAATAATTCGAATGTAGTTTAATTCGAGCCACAATTCTCTAAGATTTAAATTTGACTTGAGATCGAGGTAGGATCTTAAAGTTTGGAGCCTATCCTCGACTGAATAATACCTGATTTTGACTTAACCTGGGCATTTCCATGAGGAAATGTAAACATTTTAGTCCGTCTGAAAATACATCTTGTAAACTGAAAATCTTCTTTCGTTCGACATTGAAAGTGACAGTGAAAACTTTTCATATTACTATTGGTTGATAGGCCATTGTAGTAAAAGGTAAGGTTCCAGCTTTTCTCTGTTTGCATTTCAAAAATTCAAAATAGTTTATTATCTTGCGTTAAAACAAAATTATGGGAAATTGAAAAGAAATGAATCTTTGGCGCTCCAACATGGGTTCAACAGGATTGGAAAATAGCTGCAAGACTGACAGTAGAAAGTTGTCTTGCAAAACTAGAATATGAGCCTTGGCTTGTTCTTTACTAAGTTGCAACTACCGCTGCAACCATGAATGTCTAGCTACAACCACACTTATTGTTGCATCTCCGTTTATTACAGATCTCAAAGAATCGGAATTTAAGAAATGGCCTTGTAGTAGTGCATTGATGAGGGTAGCGAAAGGGGAATAGGTTCTCGCTCTTGAGAGGCATAGGAACAATTTTCTTATGAATAATGTTTTGTAAAATTATATTTAAATTAGTGGTGTTTATTTTACGAGGATTTAGAACAGCTATTAATATAAGAGATTTTCAACTGCTATCAAGACATTCACCCTACCACCTATACAATGAATGATCACGTATTAAAAGTTTATCTTTTTTTCAAAACGTTTATTGCAATGGTTGTGTCTTTGATTTGCGGAATATTCTTACTGGGTGCTTTTCTTAGATGAATAGTTCAATAAAAACGCATAAATTTAAATTTCAAGATGAAAGGAAGTTGTTATGTTCCATAAAACCAAATTATTTAACCTAGCACCGTTTATGCCCGCGCTACTAGTTTTATTTCCTGTCAGTAGAACCGTGTTGGAATAATAAAGTTCTTTTTCAAAAACAGTTGGCACAAAACTGTGAAAAAACATGAAACCCAAATTTTCTATTTATGTTACAATTTCATACATAGTTCAATATGAGGGATATCACTGGGTGGAAGGTGAACGAGCACGGTGGGCTATAACTCCGTGAGAATCTCAAATTAATAAAAACATTTGTAACGATGATGATAATCTCTTTAATGTAGTGAAATTTGGCTTAGAATTAGGGTCCTTCTCTTCTTCTAAAAACACTGAAATAATGTCTACGTTGAAAACTATGAATAATAAGACATATCTTAAAGTCCTTAATCGGTCATGCATATACAAGACTTATGGATACTAAATGACCTTTGAAAACTGGGCCTCAATCCCAATGACCTTGTTCTTATCATTGAAGCCAGGAATCAGTCATCCAAACGAGCGTGGAAGGGGATATCCAGAAGATAATAATAGGAAATAGTCTACTCAGCTCAATTCCTAAGCCAAGGAAGCAACTGAACCATTATTAATGCCAAAGGCAAACAATCTACATTGTAGACACAAAGGATAGACTCTAGACTGATTTCATATACATTTAATCCCTTTAAAGAACATATGACTAAAGAATTGTACTACTATTGATAAAGACAGGTTGCTGCTAATTGTTTAAGAGTAAACGCGTCGTTAAGCTGGATCAAAATATAAGCAAAAATCAGGATAAATACGGAAACTGTCTTGAAAGTTATTTTTCCCGAGTAATTGGCCTCCTAGGAAAGTATTGTATATTCCACCCCCCCCCCTCCAAAATTTAAAACTGAAAGAGGAACTTCGAAAATGTTTAAGTTTCTTTTGTTGTTACCATGACCATGATCACAAGAAAATTTAGATAAAAGTAATCAACCTTAATCACAAAAGTTCGATGTGACAACAATACTATTCCTTCGTGCATTTACTTTTGTAAATTAATCAAAAAAAAAAAAAATTTTGCACAAAATAAGTTTTTCAAAAAAAAAAGAGTAAAGAATTCCATTAAGCCAAAAATGAACAAAATATAATCAAATAATCTACCAAGCATAAAACTACCATAAATCAGTATCAATAAATAAATGAAACCCAAAACAAACAGAAATTAAAATAAGCCAAACTCAAAACGAGCTAAAATCAATATGTGTAGAGTTCTAAACCCCATGCTGTCTTAAAGCTAGAGTATAATTTGTACTTTACTGAATAATATTCGAATGAATTTAGTGAAAAAAATGTGCATTGTCAGTTTAAAATACATGTGTTGATTTTTATTCCTTAAAATCTTAATTAGTTTTAGATTTCTTAAAGCTATAAAAGTGAAAACGTTTAAAATAAAATGTTTTATATATATATAGGGGTGAGAGGGTAGCTGCCGTCTGATCACTTTGACTCATAAAAAGAGCACTAGAGCGTCTGATTACCAATCCAATGAGCCCCCTTCTAAGTTTATATGACCTCAGGTTCTATAAAAAAAAACACCTTTATGTCCCCAGGGCACAACTTACAACCCTTTCCCTGAGGGCTGGGGGGATTCGTTATTCTCAAAGACATAATTTCCAGACCTGTTTGAAAGGTTGAGCATAAATGAGTATCTTAAAATTTTTAATGCAAGTGTTTGGGGAAATTATAGGCAGGGAGGGGGAACTTAGCCCCTGATCACTTTCGACTAATAAAAAAGGCCCTAGTCCTCACAATTTCTAATCGAATGAGCCCTTTTTGAAGTTTCTACGGCAAAAATTTCTATAAAAACCTTATATGCCCCAAGGGCATAACTTACGACCCTTGTCCTGAGGGCTATGGAGGGGGAGGATTGTCATCCTCAAAGACATAATTTCCAGGCGTTACGACTACGTTGAACAAATTTGCCGTATCAAAACGTTGGTCGAGAATATTTGGGAAAATGATGGGCGTTGGGAGGGGAAGTGGCGATTCTTGTTCTGATTACTTTCGACTATTAAAAAGGGCAATAGATCCTCTCAATTTCCAATCGAAAGAGCCCTTTTTGAAGTTTTTACGACAACACTTTCTATATGACATTTTATGTCCCCAGGGCATAACTTAAAACGTTAGCCCTGAGGGCTGTTGGGGGTTGTCATACTCAAGAACATAATTTCCGGACCCTTCAACTACGTTCAACAAGATTGCTATATCAAAATGTTCATCGGATGTGTTTGGGGAAATGATTAGTATGGGGGGGCATTCACCCTCCGATCGCTTTGGATTATCACCGAGGGTATTAGCCCTCTCAATTCCCATTTGAATGAGTCCTTTTTGAAGTTTCTACGACAACGCTGGCAAGACCTAATTTCCAGAACTTTCAACTACGTTGAACAAAATGTCCATCTCAAAATGTTGATTGGATGTGTTTGGGGAAATGGTAGGCTTGAGAGGGGCGCTAGTTGCCGTCCAACCACTTTCGACTATTAAATAGAGCACTAGCGCTTTCAATATCCAATCGAAAGAACCCTTTTTGAAGTTTTAATAAAAGTACTCCCCCACGGCCATTATTGTAATCCAGATCGAGCTGAACTGAGTAGACTCTGAAAAATAGATCGGTCTGGATAAGTTAAATTACGCTCAAAGAGTACTTGGTGGGAGGGAGACAACATCATTTTGCAGCAGCGGCTCTTGTATTCAGAGTTTGTTTTTCAGCTTTCCGAGCGGCCCCGGGGGGTCCCGCCCGCGGCCGTCCTTCGGCCCTGGCTCGGCCTTTGGCCCCGGAGGGGAGGGGGGACCCTTGGAGGGGGGATTCTCATCTTTTAAATGTTGTAAATAGTCTAGAAATATGTTCAACTGTGCTGCTATTGTTCGTGTTGTATTTTAAGTAGTGTTTTGACAATAAATGAAAAATATTGTTCTGTTGCTGTACAAATAGTGTGTGCGCTATTGTTGCTGTATTTTAAGCTGTTTTTTTGGTAATAAATGAAAAATAGTGTTATTATTGCTGTAGAAAAAGTGTTGATGTTAACAAAGGAAAAAAATATTGTTTTTGCCGTTCTTGTTGCTAATGAATAGGTAGATCTAAGGGAAAATTATTATTTATTCATTAGACAAGTATGGTTTACAGTTGGTTGTAGTCCAACTGTTGTCAACAGCAGTATGTATCAATTTAAAACACCATTCAGGTCGTTTCTGTGGAGCCCATCAATGTCAGTCAAAACGAAACTTTTAGCTAAAATAATTAAAAATTGTAATAAAATTAGACCCTGGCGCCGCGTCGATGAGGGAAAACCGGTGGCGGCGGGGCAAAAAACAGCAAGCCGCGCCGCACCACCGGTAAGACGCCGGCAGCGCACCGCCGGTAAGATGTCGCCGGTGCGCCGCTGGCGCGATCAATGTCGACCGCAAACATTAATGTTTTCATCAGTCTTTCTCAAATCACAGCTTCAATTTACAACAGATTCGAGCCTATTCATGAGTTCAAAAATTCACAAGTCGCTGGCTGGAAACTGGTCTTCTTCGTTATTCATCAAGAGAAGTAGAAATCTGGCAGAAACGAAATGGCTGTGGCGTTTCAGAACCCTTGCATAATACGAGTAGTTGAAGTATCTATTAGCTATGTATTCTTAACATAAATAATTATCAAAATTACTAGTTTTTTTCATTGAGCATTACTGCACACAAAACTTCAAATACCGTATCACAAAATTAGTCAGTTATCTGTGTAAAAACTTTGAAAATAACTTTGAACTTAAAAGCTTAATTTTTTCATAATTCCCTTTGTCTGTACCTATTTTGTCACATTTAAAACAGTTGAAATGGGCGACTTTGATATTGGTTTTTTTTTTTTGCTCTTTTGGATTCCTAAGAAGCCTTATTTTATTAAAAACTGGTTTTTAATTACAATTTAAAAAAAATGCATTTTAAAGTTTTTTTTGGCTTCTTTATAGAATATATGTAATGTAGGCTAAGGCTGAACAACTCCTTTTTTATCGCTTTTGGCTGCTCTTTTGGATATTATTTATTTTTTCTTTTTGGGGATTCATTCCAAATTTTAAAATGATAAATACTTAATATCAGTCAAATTATAAACTCCATTTGTAAGCTGTAAATTTATCAAATTAAAAAATACAGGGTTAACACTTCACACGAGCAAACTTCAATTATAATGACACAAAAAACACTTAATAGTTTATTGGCTTAGACGAAACATGAAGTGCCAACTATTTTATTTGGTAAAAATGAAAAGCTCATCTATTTTATGTGCAATTAAATATTACACTAAATGAAATAATATGCAGACTGAAGTAGTTCCAGGAAGATGTTGAAATGTTCATCCTAGTTCGTCATTTTTAATCCAAGCAAAATGTTAGGACACTTAGTATCAGTTATTGAGTTTAAGCTTTGATTTCCAACTGATTACAAGAATTACCAAATTTAAGAAAGTCGCAACAATAAGTCACCTGTGGTCAAAATACTTAGACTCCTCTTTAATCCCCACCCAGGCTCAAAGCTTCTGCTATGGTCATTTCCATGGAAATCTCCAAAGAGTTTCTTTTTAAAATAGCTTTCAAGCGTAGTTAGGGGTATTTAGACTTTTTTGCTTTTCTTCAAAGCTTTGAAAAAAGTGTTATAATATTCCAAATGTTATATTTGTGCATATTTTTGATAATCATTTGTGGGGTGATCGAATTTTCTAAACCACTGTAGATACGTAAGAGCGTTTCAACATCTATGACCCAAAGGTCATAAGACTGTTAATGACTCTTCCTTGAGCCTCCCAAACTGAAAGCTATTATTATGTCCTGGCATTTTAATGTAACCTGGGTACTGGACCAAGGCCGCTATTGTTATTCGAGCGCAACATTAGTTGGGGATGTCGATATCGCTTTCGTCACACCAATTCGTTGTAGTGTGAATCTGCCTGGTACATATGAATGAATGTTTTCAAAGTAAACCCGTTTCATCAATAGGAAAAAAAAAACGGATTGGACGCATATGTCCCTTTCCCTTTGGATGATAAAACCATGCAAGTGCTACTTCAAGTATAACTCACGAAAATCTTGTTAATTTTGTCAACTTTTCAACTTTTTGGCATCCCTGCTTTCAACAAAAAAATCAAGGTACTATCACTTAAATATAATAACTCCCTATGCGCCCCTTCTGGATACCATCTTGATAGGATACCGTCTCTGCTTTAAATAAAAAAAAAATAATTAACTTAATGGCACTCCTGCTTAAAAAAAAATCGAGGTATTATCATTTAAATATGATAGCTCTATACCCCCCCCCCCTCTGGATACCACCTTCATAGGATGCCGTCTCTGCTTTAAATTAAAAAAAAATGAACTTTTTAGGATCCCTGCTTTCAATAAATAACATTTCGAGCTATTATCATTTAAATATAATACCTCCCTACCCCCCCTCTGGATACCACCTTGATAGGATACCGCCTCAGCTTACATTAGAAAAATAATTTACTGAAAAATTAACAAGGTCACTATATGGTTCAAACAAACACGCAAAATAACGTTAAACAGCTTAGTGTTCCTTGAAAAAAAATTGAGGGTATGAGTAAAGGGGTACAAAGACAACAACAAAAATGTCGAAATTATTCAGATATACCTCAAATTATTGGAAAACTGAGTGATAGATTCGCCATGGCATTCCATAAGATCCAAAGAATCGAATTAAAAGGGAGCACACGCAAAAACCAAATAAGGCCAGTAGCCTATGAGAAATCGCAAAATACCCAAGACAGTGAACAAGTCCTAATGGGGGGCCCTGGGTCTATCAAAATATTTCAATGGTTTCCCAGGGAATTTAATATCATTTTCTTCTGTCTCCCCTTTAAATGAAAAAAATAATTATCTTTTTGGCATCCCTGCCTTCAATGAAAAAAATGAGGTATTATCATTTTAAACTGATAGCCCCCTATCCCCCCCCCCTATAAGCAGTAATTTACAATTTTTTTATGTATCGTATTTTTGGGGTATCCTCTGTTTCAATCTTTATTTTCCCAACCTTGTACATAGCTTAGTCTATAGCTAAATTTTGTCTCAATCGAAGGTTGTTTTTTTCGGGAAGGGGGGGGGGGGTAAAAACGTTCCAGAAAGAACATTGTATTTTATATCAGGCGTTCAATAATTGAGTATTAAACATTAAGAGATTCTTATCTAAAAACAGCAAAAAAAAAATCTGCAAACTTACAATTCAGCTGTAGAAACAATCTGTCAGCTGTCGATTTCAAAATCCAACAAAAGGCTGAAGCTGTATAGCAGTGAATGCGTTCTATAATTCTATTCAACTTGAAAATAAAATTCTTGACTACGAATAATGTAAGAAATAGGGATTATGAAACTGCATTCGAAATGATTTAAACTCATTTCATAAAGACGATACTTTTTTTGTCAACATATGAAGAACTATGTATATTGCAATATTTGCAATAGCTTATTGCACCTGTCTGGTTTTTATGCAAAGTAACAAAAGAGAGGAAAATTAATGAACAAGAGAGCAGTCAAGAATTATGGTATGCAAAGTAATATTTGGCAGGGAGAGTCACTGGTGATAAATCACTAGGGGTTGCACCGTGATTGCGTGATTTTCGGGGATTCGGCAAACTTTTTTCGGGGTGACGCATAGATTTTCAGGGAAATACCCGAAAATTCGGGGATAGTACAAGCTCTGCTTGATTTCTAATCAGGAAAATTGAAATACTAAAGCCCACGAGAAGGAAAAGCTCCGACTTTGCGGTTGACGCAATAAAGAATTGCCGTAAAAATAATTTAAAGTCGACCGAACGCCGCCGCCTCTGCCGGCGGCGGCGTGCCTGCGGCGTGCCGGCGGCGTTAAGACATTTCGGCGACGTTCGACCGGGCCTCTCGTGGGCGGAGTTCGGTCGATCCGCCGGCGCGGCGCCGGGGTCTAAATAAAATGCTTTTGGAAAAACCAAAGAAAATTTACTATTGCTATAGTATTTGGCAAGGATCATACGATCAAATAAAAGCTATTGCCACTGCCACATCCATGCCAATACAATTCTAAAGGGGACTTGACGTTTTCAATAGTATTGAACCAAACCCATGGCTGATTATTGGTGATCTGGCTGAATCGATTGAACAGTTCTCACAGGAAATGCTACAACTGTTTACTATTCGCTCTCATCATGAACACATTTCCATAACCCTAGTTCTACACAATGTGTTTAATCAGAGCAGATGAGAGAGGGTATGAGATCATCAGAGAGATCATCATCATGAGATCATCTGTTTCATCAGAGAGAGAGCAAGGGTATGAGAACCCTTGCTTTGAAATGCACCATCTATATTATCTACCAAGCTGTTCATGATTCTAGCTCGCTTATAACTCTCAATAAGCAAATATATCCAGGTGCCCCCAAATTTCTACTTTCAGCGTACAGTCAGGCGACAAATAAGCCCTATGGGTACATTTCGCTATATCTGAATCAGAATGCTCCCGAGGATCTACGTCTAGTCACAAATATTTTTGACAAAGAAATTACTGTATATCTTCCAGTGAACAGTAGAAAAGGCTATTAGCTGCGATCATGGCATTGAAGAAACTACACGAAAATAGACATTTATTTTCCGTTCTAGGCACTTCAAAACCTCCATTCAGGAAGGTCATACTCAAACATGACTTTGACAATGATTTCATTAATCTAACATCTGAAATTTTTTTTAACTTTAACTGAGGGCAATGTACACTTGCCAGAAGGTGCTAGACAACGGACAAAGCAACATCGTGCCTTGGCTTGCAAAAACAAAGGAAAAAATTTTGAAAGAAAACTTCTCCTTCGAGTGGGCGGTAGCTTTTTTTACACTTTTACTGCCAATAATCACAGGACTTGTTAACAGTTTTCTCTAGATGGCTAAACCCTATAAATTGACCCCGATAGAATTTGTCCTCTCACCCGTGGAACACTTTGAAGACAATCTAGGTAAATTCATTAATGACGAAAATATTGCCGATGATAAAAGTCAGTTTACTTCAAGATGCATCGCATCGTGTGGACAAACATAGACCTTATCGTGTGAGACCCGTCACCGTCACAGATCCCCCTATACAGGCAACATATACTCAAGATTCTGCAGCAGTGCAATCAAAGGAGAAGGAATTGAATTCCATAGTGACATCAATGGGAAACTTATTGCCAGTGACCTATCGAGAATAGAGTAAAAAAGTATTATCATATGTCATGTTGGAAGGTGGTGATCATCAAGTTCAAGTCGATAGCACTGGGAAACGAATTATAATTCATGGAGAAAGGTATAATCTACTTGATTTAATTTGCGATATGGTGACGAATCGTAAAGGACTTTTATCATTAGACAATAATGTATACAGCTTTCTAAATGCATCAAACTTTCCCAAAAGTCTAATTGGCAATAAAAAAATGTTAAAGAAATTAAGAAAATGTAGTAGAGGTGTTAGTCCTCTAACACAACCAACAACACCATTTAAAAAAGAAGGAGAATATTCTAATTCAATCTTGGAAAATACTAGCACTCCTAGTAGCAGCAGTAATGATTTGATAACACCAATGACGGCTAGACAAAAGCGAAGAAGTATTGATTCACCCTCCAGTGTACAAAAGGGGAATGGACATTACATTACGTGTTTGCGTTCAAGATGGATGAAGTTTTAAAACATGTCTATGAAAATATTGGTGAAGCGGAAAGTCTAAGGTCCCCCACAATGCTTTCTAAAGTTGGCTCTGACGTAGATGGCAGCACATCAGAAAATCGAAAAGAGTCTCTTAAAAATGAAACGAGTTACACACTTCATCAGAGTCGCAGGTCTTGTGGGAAACAATATCGATAAACTAAAGCCTTTTCCCTCTGCATATAATGAGAACTGATCTTTTAAATTTAGATTTGATTCAACAGTGTCACAGTACACCCTACGAATATATTCTATTGGCAATCAGTGTCTTTAGTCTCTATGCATATGCCATTCCATTGCGATCAAAGACAGGTGTTGAAGTTGCTCATGCTTTAGAAAGTATTCTGGAACAAGATTACTATAGAAAAATTCAATCGGATCGCGGTAGCGAATTAGTTAATCCTCGTGTGCAAAAGGTTCTACTGAAATGTAATACAAAGCTATATCATGGTCACAGTCCGATAAAACCTGCATTGGCTGAACGATTGATACGAACGATTCGTCTATTAGTTTCGAGATATTGCACGCTGAAAAATACTGCTGCTTTTATTTATGATTTAGATAAAATCATGCAAATATATAACCATCGACCACATCGATCCTTGTCCAATGTTAGCCCTCGGGAATCTTATTGCAGTGAAAATACATTTGATGCTTTTCTAAAGCAATATTCCAGTGAAAAAATGGCAACAACAAAAAATTTGAAGAAGAAATTCAATGTTGGCGATACTGTTCGAATTAATAGAACCACCAATATTTTTGAAAAGGGAAATTATTTATGGAGCACCGAACTTTTTAAAGTGTCCAAAATCCTAGACACCACACGCACGACATATCGGCTGCGCGACACCAAAGATAATGAGATTCTTGGTGGTTTTTATGAATATGAGCTACAAAAAGTTAGAAACACTAGTGAAATTTATCAAATTGGAAAGATATTAAAGAGCCGTCCTTGCAGGGGCAAGAGACAGTTGCTTATTCGTTGGCTAGGATACAACTCTGATTTTGATCCTTGGGTTGCAGTTGAAGACATTAACAATGCCCAATGATTTATATGTGACATTCATGTTCAATGTTTCTGATCCTCTCTACAACGATTTGAATAGAACAAGTGATTTTTGGACTAAATTCTCCCCCCCTATCAAATTCGACGGCGCGTATGAAGTGGCTCTTGTCGACTGTATTCTCAAAAATACACATGATATCCTGAGAAAAGATCGCAAACATGATATAAAAATTATACTCTATGATTGGCCGCCACCCCCAGGTGATCAAGAACAAATTCAAAAGATCAATTGGATGAACTATCCATATATTGAATTACCCTACGAAGAACTCACCTGTATGAATGATTTATGTCGTTCTATCAATAAAAGAATTTCCACTCGTAAAAAAGGAGTCTTTCATTTCAACTATTCAAAGGAGGAGGGTAAGATCTACACTAGTTCACCCGTTGGCGATGAAAAGGTTATTCTCAATGATAATCTAAAAGATGTTCTTGGCTTTAAGATCAATATAATCAATGGTAAATGTGCTGGAAACCCTAATTTTATTTTTGCTGACTACCCACCTGCCTTCTCCCTGGTCACTTGTATGTTTCTCTACGCTTCATTTGTTGAAACATCCAGGGTTGACAATAGCAATGCCTCCCTCCTACGAGCTCTTGAACGAAAAACCAATCAAGAAAATATTCACCATTACAATATAAAGCATCTTCAGTATATCCCCGTAAACGCTTCCTATTTGGAACTCTGTCAGTTAACACTAAGAACTGAATTAGGTGATCCCCTAGCAATATCAAAAGGTTTGGCTGTGTTTAGATGCCATTCTCGACCCATTCAGCAACAAGATGTCTAATAGAAAAGTGGTATTCATTTGTCCTGATATTGACTGCTATGTTGATACTCTTAGCCCAAGACAAGTGGGTATGGGAATGGGCTATTACAAAGGTCTCTCATCAATGTCTGGCTATGGTCTTGGCAGTTGGTTTGCTAAGCTTTTTCGCTCTGCACTACCTCTGGCTAGAAAATATATTGTACCGGCTGCGACAGATTTTGCATCCTCTACACTATACGATTGGGGCTCTGGCAAGGATTAAAAAAAAATGTTTCGAAAAATCTTAGGCCCGGTGCGCGAACCCTTGGTGAGCAATTGAAATCTCATCAAAATGGAAAAGGTTTAAAAAGGTCGAGAAACTGTGCACCACTCATCAGTCTCTTCAGGTCAGAGACTAAAGACATCACTCTTGTCAAAGAAAGGAAGGAAAAATACGACACGTACAGTAAACAGTAGAAGAAGAAGCCCCAGAAAGAGAATTGTTAGATCGCAACTGGATTTCCTTTTCATAGATAGCAAATCTACCGCATAAGGATTCCCAACCTTCAATCAATTCGTCTTTAAATCTATTCAATGCAGAAAATGTTGACGTGAGCGTAAAACATTGATACTATGAACAATTTTATCCACAACAACCCCTCTCCGATAATATCCACTTTCAAATTTATTCCAATGAAGACTACTTTATGGACATGTCTTCGAAATTTATAGATTTACAAATGAAAGTCCGGAAATCCGACAATACAATGCCAATTCTTGCCGATGGTATATCCTATGAAAATTGTATATTACATAATTTATTTCGTCAAATCAATGTCTACATCAATGGCACCCTGGAGAGCACAAGCAACAATCTCTCAAATTATACAAGCTATATTCAAATTATTCATGCTGATGACACCCAAGTCATACAAGGAATTGAGAGGCACCTCCAATGGATATGATTATATTACTGATACTGATAGTACAGATGCACTTAAAAATGCTACAACTGGTGAATTACATCTAGTTGGAAAAATATGTCTTGAAAGATTTAATATACCTCAATGACTACCACCAAATATTAAAGTAGATATAAAATTGACACTTGATCCATCCAATTCCATTTTACAAAAAGAATTTGCTACTAATCATGATGTAAATGTCTCCTTTACCTTGGCAATACTATATGTACGTAAACAGCAGGTAATGAGTTCTGTTGCTTTGGCAGTGGAAAAACTGAGAGCCAGTGGAAATAAAATTAAACTACTTGTTCCTCATACAATCACCAATCAACGTCATATTGCCACAAGGTCGCGCACATTCACCAACTCATCCTTTATCAATCGCGAAATTTCATCGAAATTAGCCTTGGCGTTTGTAAAAGGTGCTAGTGGAATAGGATTTTTGAATAGATGCCCACATAAATTTGAGATGTTTGGGCTTTCATCTCTTGTCTGCAAAGTAAATGGAATCCCACTCTTAAATTTACCTTTCGATCAATCCTATAAGACATTGTTTGAGTTTACTATACAAACCCTAGATAATGATTCACAACTGTTTGAAAATGGTATAAGTGAAGAAATGTTTACTAAAACACTTGGCGGTATTGAATTGGATCGGTCTGGCGTCCAGGATATGAGTATATTACGTACGGGGAGTCTGCGTTTAGAGTGTACATTTGCTGACCCATTACCTGAGGTTATTGCACTAATGGCGCTAAATCAGTTTGGTATATGTTGGGAAATCACTCCCAACGGCAGTGTTTTACTAAACTTGGTACCATGAACACCAGTCAAATAATCAATGTTTTTAATATGGACCATTACATGTCCAAATACAGATCCCATTGTCAGCCCTCGGACTTTCTTGGAAAAATTCAAAGTGCCAACAATATCCTAATTATTGTTAATAGCAGTCCGTCGACTGTGAATACCGGCAATTGGTTGTGCACCTTTCAAACAATAAGGACGATTGAATTTTTTGATCCTCTTGGCCTACCCTATACATTCTACACTCCACACATCAGCAACTATATTGTGAGCAGTGGGAAAACTATTATTCAAAATCGGAAGAGAGTGCAGGATCTGACGACTAAAAGCTGTGGTTTCCATGCGCTACTATATTTCGTGTTTAGATGTCACGGCTATACTTACAAGCAGTTTCTTAACATTTATGTAGACAATCCACGTCTGAAGGACTTTATGGTTGTATACATTTATAAATCTATACAACAATGTCTTTATTCTTCACTTAAGATTTCTTCTTTGATGTATAGGCAACTGCCGAGAACCACTAATGCTGGTAGATCATTTGAATTCACTGTATATTGATCTTGATTGGCTGCAAAGTCAGGGACACATTTTCTACAGTACATTGTAACTTCACTCTTGTTGTATCTCTTTGTATTGTCAATGATAGTATTTGCATTCATATTGTGAAATTCACGTGTTTCAATCTGTCTATTTGAAGCAATATCACATACAGTGTTTTCAAATGGTGAATCATACTTGGTAACTGCCCAAGAAAAATCACTAGGTTTATTATCATAATTAGCGTTTTCCTCACAATGCAAACAAAAAAACCAAATTTTCTTCTTACCCCAACAGTTGAATCGTAGACCTGATTCTTCCTCCCAAAATAATTTAAATCCACGACGATACCAATCTCGTATAAATAAACCAAAATCACGTTTGGGGTTCTTTACAATCATACCTGGGTAAGTATTCTCCCACTGATCACATGTGTCATAGTGGCAATTGGAGCATAGTTGCCCTCAAGGGTAAGAGTCACAACTCTGTGACGTTACGTCACAGAGTTACTCCTCTCCCATTCCCCTCTGAATTTACCGAACGAGGATCAGTTTCTTTTTAGCTGTGAGAGAGTTGACAACGGAAACCAAAAAAAAAATGTTCTATACTTGTCCACTATGCATGTAAAATCTTAGCAGTTGGCCATCATGTGAGAATTGTACAATTATTTATGAATATAATGAAAAGTGCAAATTAATCCGTGTAAATTACATAGAGGATATGTAGTACAAATCAAAGGCTGTAATTTATGTCTTGAAGAGATTTTTGACTCTTACCCTAGAGGGCAACTATGTTCCAATTGCCACTATGACAAATGTGATCAGTGGGAGAATACTTACCCAGGTGTCATTAGAAAGAACCCCAAACGTGATTTTAGTTTATTTCTACGAGATTGGTATCGTCGTGGATTTAAATTATTTTGGGAGGAAGAATCAGGTTAGGTTAGGTTATAGTTAGGTTATGGACTCAAAGAGTCCTTGGTCACAGGTATATTCACACACGGAAATACAAAATCTTTTACTGTATCGCGAAGTTCCACTGGTATGTGCCCGTCAATTTCAAAGAACCATCCTTTTAGCCCATTTTCCTCGACAGTGTAAATGTCGGGGATGTCACAATGTTTCTCAAGCCATTTATAATTGCCACATGGTAAACAGTAGTGAGAAATTGCCGAGGGGTATAATGAGTTCAGGTCAAGAAAAACTGCATTAGACTTTACACCGGTGTCTTGTCCAGTTGGATCCGTTGTTAGAACGCGATCCCCGTGAAAAACATAACCACCCCACATTGATCTTTCTACAAAAAGGTGTTGATCCACATCGGTGATCAACCCTATTTGGCTCCCTACTAATATTTAGAATTAAGTCCCATCACCAAATGAGGAGTGGAAAAATAATAGCAAATGTCTAGTCCAAACTCTGAATAAATTTGAACTGTGTTTTTACAGACAATATCCAAAAGAGTTAACACATCACTGGCCAAGTACATTCTACAATAATCCCAACCATTTTTACAATTACCCTTTGCCCAAACCCTCTTGGAAAATTCATAGTCTTCAGCAGTGCATTCACTATTGGTAAGTAAATTATGGAATGCATCAATTGGAGGTAGTTTGCCTTCACTTAACCGTGCGCCAGAGCAGTAATAGTCATATGCATATACGCCTTTACAGGTCAGTAAGTCATACATTTCACTGTCTGGAAAGCGCTGTTTAAGCAGAAGAAAACTATCAAAATTGTCACTTTCTGCACCTGAATGAGTTAACTCAAAGCCTTGGGGAAGAAAATATAAGAATCTAAAAACCGGCTTTATTCCAGCACATATGTCCATTATCCACTACCTGCCATTTCAACTCTAAAAGCAAAAGCTTCTCAGCAGCATTGGGGATAAAACTGTTGGTAAATGAGTTATTAACCCATGGACTATCTACTCCCCCTCCCTCCCTGTGCATACGTGCCAAAGCCGTTAAAATAAATTTCAAATCATAATTTGAATTGTGAATGAAAACCGGTATAAAAAACTGCTGGCTTACATTCACATTGCACGATTGTTGTGCTACCCCTCGAAAATTACTACCTCCTGACGATATTTCCTGCCACAAATGATTATGGTTCCTAGCTTTCCCGTTCCCCACTCTTTTCCCCCTAGTCCTTTTCCTCTTATTCCCCTCTTAAAATTCACCCTTACTAAGCCAAAATATTTTCTTATTTTTAACAGCCAGACAATCCTATACTGACAATAACATCGGGTAGTGAGTATTTCTCAAATGGGAAAAACCTCCATTTGCAACGAAAATTAATTTAGTCAATGCCTTGGTCATGAACTCATTCTCGTCCGATGTATCGACTATTTCTTACAATTGCTTTGTGTTAGAGCTGTCTCTTTGTGCATGGGCATAGAAAACCGCAATAGCTTGATGTTCTTTGATACGATTCGGAAATTGGGGTCGTTCACATCCAGCAGCTTAGCTTCACAATCCAAACTTATTTCATCGCTTTGCATTAGAGTATTCTGAAAATTTTGGAATCTCAAGTTAGCTCTTTCACCCGAAACCGTTTTCACCGATTGATAGCCATGACGCCTACAATGCTTTATGTGATTTTGTAACTTTAACTCAGTCCACAATCTAGAAAGGCATATTGGCCAATAGTATCGTGTCCCGTGTATTTTACCCTCCCCCAGAACTCTACTAATATCCGTAATAGGATTGAAATGGCCAATTGAATTGGGTTCACTAGGCGGTGTATACAACAACCAACCCCAGTGTTTCACCGATTCAATCGACGGGGCCCTTACTGGGAAGATTACACCCTTTTTATTAGAACGTGCTCCATTTTCAAATTCTGTTTCGTATTGGAGCACAGTAACACCCATATTTAAATGGACTTTGGCCCGTTCAAAGATATCTATTGACCTGAGTGTTACTGGAAATCTTCCCGCTAATCAAGAGAAATCTACTGGGGAAAAATCAGACCCCTCTTTCCCATGCACGGCCCAGTATTCCAAATTTTTCTTAGAAGCGTCATGTGCTAGAGGTTCGAAAGCTGATATGGGGAAAGCGTACATGAAACATTTTTGACCTATTTCAAAACAGATTTGTTGAACGCCCTGACGTCCTTCTAAATCGGGATTATATTTTAAAACTGTACTCTTGTTCCTATGCCCCTCTTAAAATAAAAGCTTTTTTAAATTTACATATATTTACACTTAAATTTTCAATAAATGAAACCACAGATCCACTCAATTCAATTCAATTCAATTCAATTCAATTCAATTCAATTTATTCGAATAAAAACATAACACAAACATTAATAACAATAAAGATCCTAGAAGATAACTTGTTAAGGACCAAGAGAAAAAAAAATTAAAGTAACACTGAAAGAGAGAAAAAAATAGAAGAATAAAACATGGCTAATTAGAGCAAATTTGTTAAAAATGGAAATATCAAATTATACCATCAAGTTTTGTTACATTTTTATACAACTTGCAGAAACTTGTGCTAGTTTAACACTGGAGGGAATTTTGTTCCATTGAATAATAGATTTGTAAATGGGAGATTGCTGGGCAGCACTAGAAACGCATTTAGGAATTTTAAAGGCTCTATTGGATGAACGGAGACAATGGGCTTCCGAATTATTAATATTATAATAGGTTAGGAGTTGAGGTGGAAGATTATTACTCCCATTCTCATTATCATTTTCGAGATGAGTGATAATATTGTCAATCCAGTGCATAAAGACTGTCTCATAATTATCCAATTGAGAGTGCAACACGAACATCTCGGTGCGTACATAGTGATCGCATACTTCACTATGACCCTCATTCAGATAAAATATTTAAAAAAAAATTGAGGCCTTAATGGAGTCCCTAACCCCCCCCCCCAACAACTAAATCTGGTTTTCTAAAAGTGCACGAATTTTATCTACATGTTCATGAACGATATAAATGGGTTCGGTTATAAAATTTCCCTCCATACGTGAATTAAACGGATCCCCAAAAGTGGCAGTATAAACGACTCTTGTATTCAATGTCGAACTCGTTTCTTGAAATTCTGGTAGCGTCGTGATTTGTATATCATTACCCTCTCCCCCCCCCTTGTATATTAGCTAAACCGTCTCCCTCTTGTTTATTATCATCACCATCTCCTCCACCACTTTGTTCAACAATAGGGCTGGTCCGTGTACTAAAATCCATCGAAGTCATTTGATTTTTAATTAAATTTGATTGAATAGGGACTATATTCATTAAATCAGTGGGGGAAGGGTTCTTATTTAACTCTTTGGTAACATTGTCAAAAAATTGTAAAGTATTTGGGCTTATGCATGGTAAGCCACACTCTGAATTAACAGCAATGCCTTGTTCAAGTGTACTATCGTCTACATCTAAATAATTACTCGATAAATTGTCAATATGAGAAGGTATTTCATCTAAGTTAACATTACCATCGCCATAACGTAAGAATTTACCATATCGATCGAGATCTTGTTGGTCCATAGCTGGTATTTCAGTGTCCTGATTGTCACAAAACTACATTTGTGGGTCAATGCGAACACATAGGACGTGACTTTTTTCTTCAGCTGGTGGGGGGGGGGACAGTGCATATGGAACCAATGTAGCCTATAAAGAAGATAGCTTATTTTCAAAGTGTCTAGGTAATCGTATTTTTAAATTGAATTATTATTTTCATATCATTTAAAACATGTGTCTAAAAAAACACGCTTATTAGTAGCAATATCTGTATGCACATAGTACCATTTGGTTAATTTACTGTTCCCCGCTCTATATATCCTGAAAGTTTCAATTTATTAGCCACCCCATATGCATTAGTGATATAACATATTTACAATCTAAAACAAGACAAAATAGATTTTGATTTAGTTCAAACAACCACCCAAATTTTCATATTAATACTCTTTATCTACTTTTAAAAAAAACAGGGGTATTTACTTGGTAGTCTACTCATTCAGATCATCTCCTGAAAATAGCTTATTTTCTATGTGTATAAACCAACCTCCTTTGACCTTACATCCGTTAATGCACGTCTGTTATTTTCAAGATTTTTCGGAACATACCATAAAATGGAGACCGTTAAGTCTCGCATCTCTTATCGAAGCCATTATAGCGCAACTTGACATCCATATTATTTTGAAGTCTAACGGTACAATCTCTAACCTTCATATTGACTTGGGGGAAAAATCATTAGCGGAAATAAAACTTAAAAACATACATTATGATTGTAGCTTGCATGTTGAGGGTTGAAGGAGGCTCATTCTCGCCTTGTATAGAGGGCATTGGTCGTGAAGGGCCCAGCAATGCTTGTATAGGTGGGGTGGACGGACCAGCAACGTCACAGCCATATATATGCGGGGTACGGTGAGTTGAAGGTCATGGCCAAAGGCCATACTGGACAACTGATGCCCTCACAGGGGTTTTATCTTGGACCCTAGCCCTCTTTTCAGGAGGAGGGTATTGCTTAAAATTGTCCTTAAAAAGAAGAGAAAATTTAGTATAAAATGACGTCCCCCTTTTACAGAAGAAAAACTAGTACCCCCTTCTACAGAAGAAAAACAGAATTTATTGGAGGGCATAATTTTGTCTAGAAAGCATCTGTCATTGCCCAAAGAAGCCCCTCCCGCTTTTAAATAAGTCCCCCCATTTTCAAGAAAGCAAGATTAAAATTTGAGAGAAATGCACCGCGACAGTCAGTAGCTCTATGGTAGAAGGTCTTCTATCTTTACCATTTAGAAAAAAATTTAAATACACTCCATGCAGGAAATAAACCCGTCAAAAAGTAGTCATGTGTTAGAAATAACTGTTCGTATTTTTACCATTTAGAAAAATTTAAATACATTCCTAGTGATAGAACGATTTTAAAGAAAACTGAGGTCTATTTTAAAGCTTGACAATTTTCGTAAGTCCTGTAGGGTGAAAAGGTCTATCAATTTAGACATTTTAAATGGTCCTGTATCGTAATAAGCCTTCTCGTGGCAGAGCGGTCTCTGTTCCTTAGTCCTCTACCCCATCCCATATAAACACTGACTACTCAAAATGGAAGCACTTAAATTTAGTATATGAAAAAATTTATCATAAACAACACCTCCCCCTCTTGCAATTCATAAGATTTACTTTAGAAAAATATGTCGCTAATTTGACCGAAAAAAACATCTTTTTTTTGTGAAACCATTGCTATGCTTAAGCGCGAATTTATAAGATTTAGCAGGCCGGGTGTGCATTTGAGGGGGTGCGATAATTAAATTTTTAACCTGTTTACTGAGCTGATTAAGCCACCCTTGTTTTTTGTTAATTTCCTAGCTTGAGACGCGCGAAGGTTGTTTACGAAATCACCCCTTTTGTTGGAGATATATTCACTAACAGCTTTGTCTATATCGCAAAGAGAGCCGATTCTATTTTGATGGTTTTAAATGCATGTGAAAATAGCACTTTTGAGTAATAACTTCAATTGAACTAATTAAATGTTAACGAATGGTGGGAGGGGGATGAGGGAGGAGGAGTTTACGTAGTGGAAAAAAGAGTATATTTGAAACAGAATATAAAGATTTTTTGTGGGGAGGGGGGTATACCCTGAATTTGAATATATTGGAGGGGGGGTTGGAGGACTACAAAAATGATTTTATTTGGTTAAAAAGAAAATTTACTAAACAGGACTCACATTATATATTTGTGCAGCTAAAACTTCTAAGTCCACAGTATTCGATGTTTGTTCCATTGTGTCGGGTCACGATATGTTATTTTTAACCTCTAAGCACGTTCATTATAAACAAAATCTGAAGGCTGAATTGTGATGTAAGGAAAACCTTACGTAAATCCATTGACCTAGAAATAGGTGTCAATTATCTTGTCCCGTTAGACACGCTCTTATCTGGCAATGATGTAAACTTCTGGTTGTATCCATTAGGCTTAGAAAGATCAAACAAGTTGACCAACAAAGAGAACAGAACTATGAAACAACATTAAATCATATAACCATTAAATATTATAAGCATCAAACCATATAACCATCAACAAACAGAACTAAGAAACAACACCAAATCATATAACCATCAAACAATATATCCATCAACCCATATAACCATCAACAAACAGAACAGAACTATGAAACAACATCAAATCACATAACCATCAAACCATATAACCAACAAACAATATAGCCATCAAACTCTTTTCTGGAATTGTTGTAAACTCCCGTCTGTATTCTAAGTCCCTGATAGGTCTAGAAAGAGACACGTGGTCTTGTACCGTTAAACTCGATTATAGATGGCAGCTGTGGGGTCCCGTCGTATGTAAACAAGGGTTCCTACTTATATGCCCCCAGGGCATAACTCAAAACCCTTGCCCTGATGGATGTGGGGGGTATATCATCCTCAAAGACATAATATCCAGAAGTTTCAACTACGTTGAAAAACATGGCGCTCTCAAAATTTTGATTGGATGTGTTTGGGGAAATGGTGGGCTCGAGAGGGGGGTTAGCTGCTCCCCAATAAGTTTCGACTAGCCTATTAAAAAGGGCACTAGGACTAGACCTTTCAATTTCCAATTGAATGAGCCCTTTTTGAAGTTTCTATGACAACAATTTCTACAAAAAAACCTATATGCCCCCAGGGCATAACTTACAACCATTGTCTTGAAGGCTGTGGGGGGAGGGGCGTCATCCTCAAAGACTTAAATTCCAAAACTTTCAACTAAGTTGAACAAAATGGCTGTCTCAAAATTTTGATTGGATGTGTTTGGGGAAATAGTGGGCGTGAGAGGGGGGTTAGCTGGCCTCCAGTCACTTTTGACTATTAAAAAGAGCACTAGCCCTTTCAATTTCCAATCAAATGAGTCCTCATTGAAGTTTCTACGAAGACGCTTTCTATAAAAACCTTATTTGCTCCCAGGGCATAATTTACAACCCTTGCCCTGAGGGGTTTAGGGGTTTGCCATCCTCAAAGACATAATTTCCAGAACTTTTAACTACGTTCAACAAAATGGATACCTGAAATTTTGATTGCATGTGTTTGGGGAAGTGGTGGGCGTAAGAGGGGGGTTAGTTGCCCTCCAATTACTTTCAACTACTAAAAAGGGCACTAGCCGTTTCAATTTCCAGTCGAGTAAGCCCTTTTTTGAAAATTTTACGACAACGTTTTCTATAAAAACCTTAAATGCCCCCAGGGCATAACTTTCAACACTTGCCCTGAAGGCTCTTGGGGGAGTGTCATTCGCAAAGACATAATTTCCGGACCTCTCAACTACGTTGAACAAACTTGCTCTCTCAAGATTTTGATTGGGTATTTTCGTGGAGATGGTGGGTGTGGAAGGGGGGTTAGATGCCTTTCAATTTCTTTCATCTGTCAACAAGGCCACTGGCCCTTTCAATTTCTAGTCAAATGAACCTTTATTGAAGTATCTGCGACAATCATTACTATAAGATACCTATATGCCCCCAGGGCATAACTTACAACCCTTGCCCTGAGGGCTGTTGGGGAGTGTCCTCCTCAAAAACATAATTTCTATTAGGAAATCAACTACGTTGAACAAAATGGCTATTCCAAAATTTTGATTGGATGTGTTTTGGGAAATGGCGGACTGGGAAGGGGTGTTAGTTGCCTTCCAATCACTTTCGACTATGAAAAAGGGCATTAACAATTGCAATTTCCAATTGAATGAGCCCTTTTCGAAGTTTCTGCTACAACTTCTTCTATACGAAGTGCCGTGGTCAAAACCAAAAAAAAAATAATACATTGTGCCAACAGCGTTCTTTACTTAGGCAGCGCTATCGCACTCCCTATGATAAAGGTACTACCAGATGCCGTGATGGGCAACCATCACTACCGACCAGATGATCGTCCAGGAACCATACCGACTATTATGTAAAACGCCGGTTATCGAAAGCCAACTACACAATAAATTGCTTCGTTCCATAGAACGAAAAAATATAGTTAAATATTGTATAACGACGTATAGCAAAACAAAGCTTAACGTTGAGCCTATAGGCTGAATGTTATACTTCAATGTAGAACCACTTACCTGAGGTGAAAGATCAGAGACAATACCCTAGTGCTATCTAAGTAAACAACCATATGAAGTTTGGAAGGAGTAACTGTAGAAACTTTGGAGGGGGCTTGTTTAATTAAGATTGAAAGTTCTAATACCCTTGTAAAAGTGGATAGTGAACGGAGGGCAGCTAAGCCGCTCCCATTCCCTTTTTCTGCTACCCAGACACCCGTAGCCCCCCCCCCACCAAAGACATCCGATTAAAATTAAAATGCAGTCTATTTGTTCAAAATAATTCACAGTTCCAATAAAGATATCAACAAGGATGGTATGACCTCTTGAACTCCCCCCCCCCTCCGGCAAGAGCCGTAAATAATGCAAATTGTCCATTGTTTAAATACAGGTTTTATAATTGAAAAAGAAGAGATGTTTCATGTTGGGTCTGTGATTGGCTCGAAACCTTCTTTTATTGTTCTCTGGAGCAGAAGGATCAAACGATTTGTCGCGGAGGGGCAGGATGTCTAGGGGGCTCGGAAATAGCCAAACAATTTCTGTCCCTGATCAGTTTGTGAGAAGGGACTAATATACAACAACAAAATTATTTTGGGACAAGCCTAACCCCCTCACCCCACCCACCCCCTCACCCCCAAAAAAGAGGAGGGGGTCCAAAGAAGTTATTTTCCCGATTAGCTCGAAATTTGCACCTTTAAGTCGTAAGGCTAAGGAAACTCCGACACAGAAGAAAAATGGAAAAATAATTGTTTTTCTCAAAATAATTATTTTTCTCCGGTCACCTCGTATAGAAGTGTTGGTCACAGAAACTTCGCAGGGAGCTCATTCAATCGGAAATTGAAACTTCTTCTCCCCTTTTTATGTCCAAAATGATTGGAGGAGAGTCAGCCACCCTGAAAACGCAAAATTGACGCAGTAAAACACGATTGGGTGCAGAAAGGTCCTAAAGTACCCTGCAGAAAAAAAAGATTAGTTCATAAGGCTCTCAATTGTTTTTTACGAGCGATGAAATCAGTAAATTTTAGCTAGCCAATTTGAAGTCTCAAAACCTCAATAAAGATCAGTTTTCAGTAAAGTGCTAGTTTTCCTGAGATATAAAAAATTAGCGAAATGCTATGAATTAGTTTATTTGAACCAATATTGCAGATATATGTTGCATAAACTGTGAAGCAATAACTATTGTTCGTCTTAAGTCTTATGTTCGTTCTTTACTTCTATCATTTTTCTTCTTTTTTTTATTAATTTTGTTCGATTCTAGGTTTTTAAATGTAACACAATAAACCTAACATACAGATTTTTTTTGCAAAGCGGTGAAATTAAAGAAGTTATATGACTTTTGTTAAAACAGGGCATTATACCTGTATATATTTATAGGTTTTACATTACACCCTTCTTAAACGTTTCCTATAAAATCTGGAATTTTGTCCAACAAAGAGTCCAAGTGGCATATTAAAAAGAGTGAATGTAAATTCTGGCTACTGGTTTTCGACAATATAGATTTTATGGTAGGCTACCCTTTGCATACTTTCCAGCACATCTACTCCAGAAATTGCACTAAAAATTTCATTTTTGGCGCCATATGTCACTTCATGATGACGCTGGCAAAATAAATTTAGAAAAGCACTTAGATAGAAAAAAAAACAACTTTTAAATGAGACCTTAAAAAGCTATCTATGATGTTGCAGCAGCCTGGTAGTACTGTTCGTCAGTTGACGATTTACGACAAATATTAAGGGGTCTGGTTGAAGGAGTATACAAGAAGGGGGACTGTAAACGTTAGATTTACGATTTTTAACTACGGATATTATAATTGTATCCTTTTCACTCACCCCAGCCTTTCCATTCTAGAATTGTCACAAAACATACACTTTTTGGGTATCATATGGCACTTTGTGATGACGTTATCAAGTCGAGTTTGTAAAACGAAATTAGACATAAAAATTAGCTTTCAAATGAGCCTTTAAACAGACAATACTCTTAACAGCCCAACACCAAAAACATCTGAACACTATGATGTTTCAATGCCCCGCTGCTGGCTAAGAAAAAAGGGAGACGCATCAGTGCTACCCGTGCATAAAATTGTATTTCTTGTTTCTCAAGGTGGGGGGGAGAGGGGCTGTAATTTTCATGCAGGCAGTTTTAAACGATGAAGATTTCAATGGTGTACTTTTCATTTCGATTCGACGCCATTTTTGAGGGGTTTCAGGCCCTTTCACAGAAATTTTGTCAACTTGTTTGAAAAATAAAACTTTATTATCAAGATTAATCGAAATAATAGTTACCATTCCTGAATCAGCTACACATGGCGACTTTTTCTGTCTATGGGCTGCGATTTGCTCTTCACTAGACTATCACTCCAGCCATGATTTCAAGTGCTTTATCGTCTTCAGATAGGAATCTGGATGATCGAAAAATAGTTATTTTACATTTTTTGACAGACGGAAGAGATCAGTCATAACCTTATAAGATAAGAAAACACAAACTGAATCATTTGTCATGGGTAAGAATGGCCACATATGAATGTAACTGCTATTGATTTGGTGTGAAAACCCTTTCTTTATACGGAAGCGGTTAGGTTTCGAAAAGATATTGTGCATGGTGTTAATAGCATCCTGTCCTTTGGTTGTTAACTGAGAACGCCGATCTCTTAGGGGTTGCAGCCTTGGTTTGTGCTATTTATATTAATAATGTGCTATTTAATTGGTTTGTGCTATTGGTTTGTGCTTTTTTCTTCCTTTATTCATTCTTTTCATCAAGGACTACTATATCTACTACTAACGAATCGCTACAGCACCAAGTTGCCTGAGGCCGAGACAGCTGCGCCCACCCCTCTTCGATCCCAACGTATCCAAAGCTAATTTACTATTTAACCCCTCCCATGAAGTTCCAATTTTTCCTTAAATCCTTTCTTATGTCTTCCTCCTACACCATTCGGGACTGACCTGCTCTTCAAAGGTCCCAGAAGGACGGTCAAAAAGCATAATCCCTGACAGTCATTCATCTTTCATCAGTAAAACATGACCTAGCCATCTTTATCTTTCAGTCATTATAGCCCTTCGAGTTGTGATCAAACCACATTTTTTATATAGTATAGCCGGTACTTGTGCATTAAGCCGACCACATTGTTGTTCTTGATCTGTTTAAAACCAGCTTCTCTGTTTGCACTCAGAGATAATGAGCTTAGCCTGTGTGAGATAAACTACAATGCAGGTATATTTTAATTAAATATTCAATATGTAGAGGTAGTTAGGTATTTGAAGTAATGCGTTCTGGACGGCCTGCTTTCCATCACTTTCTGTTGTAGTTTCCAGAGTTTTGTTACTAAAATATTATATTTTCATCATATTTTGGTATAATTCATTGTGATTAGCCTAATTTCACTTCTTGAGTGTGGTCGGTATAATACATAAGTATAGCCTACTGGTTGATAAACGGTCAGTCAAATAAGTGCATAAAACTGTTGTTAGACAATTCCTCTGGAAAACATTTAGCAAATATTCCTCGGCCTTTCGAGGGATGGGACAGTTTTAAATGAATAGATTTAATGGTAAAAAAACTAAACCCCCTTTGAATATGATAATGGATAATTATATATTCATTAAAAATTAAAATGACTTGGTTTCAAACACTTTTAAGAAAAACTGACCCACTTGACCAGTTTCGCTTTAACATTTGCTTATTATGAAAGTGAAATATCTTATTATCTTGATTTTTCCTAGAGGGGTAATCATCCTCTACTTAAAGCAGACTTTTCAGAGTGGAGGTGTATCAGAGGCATTATATAGGGAAGGTTATTTGAAAACCAAGTGGCACAAATTGTTGGCATTTTGTTTGCGCCAGGTACTATACAGTATCGCTTTACGAAGGATTTTGTGGTATTTTATTTCCATTTATTTACCGTGTTTTGTTTTCTTAAAATACAGTTTTCTTTTTTTTAGTTTTATATTTTGTTTTTAATGGTGGAAAAACATTTGCTCCAATTATATTCCTACTATTTTTAAATAAACTTTAGGAATAAAGCAACAAAAATCCCCGTTTCTTTAAATGAAAATGACTTTTCTTCTCATTACTTTCCATAGAGCATAAATTTTGTTCTAAAAATTTTGAGATTTTGAGTATCGGTGATAAAAATTGGGGGGGGGGTAACTGATCCATCCTATCTTTTGGATCTACAATTATGGGGATTTCCCTTTGGACTTCGAAAATATTTACGGAGATAAAAAAAAACTGTCCTACAGCATTGGTATGTCGACACCGTCCTGACAGCAGAACAGCTGACAGCGTTACCAAAACTGCTGACAGCAAAACCTCAAGAAATAGGATATCTTTTTTAGGGATCTAATTTTACTTCTTTTTTTCGTGACGGAATATGACACAAGTTTCGTCTAGAACAAAGCAAAAACATGAGCAAGTTTCGTCTCAACATAAATCTTTTTCCATAAGATGTGGGGGAAAGAAGGCACGACCTATTTTAGTTATGCCGCAAAATATTTTTTTTTATTCAAAATATTTTTAATAATGACAGGTCAGTAGTTGGTAGAAATGAATCGTTTTGGTTGACTGGTAAGATTAAGCAACTGATAAGCAAACAAAAATAAAAACTTAGTAAATATTATAGCTGGTAATACTAAACTAAAGTATAGTAAATATTAAAAAAATATATTTCTTTAATTTCCTTTGCTGTAGAACTGCATTTTTCCCTAGAAACTACGAAATTAGCACCCATAGAAGACTTTGCAATTCCAAAAGTTCTTGGAAATTGCGGTTGAGCAGCCCAAGATAAAAAAAGAAAATACAAATGTACACTGACGCTTAAATTGTTCAGACTTGAGTTTTAAAATTCAAATTCTACAGCTTTATCATCTTTCAAACAAAAATAAATACAACCAGACATGCAAGTTGTATTTTATTCGGGGGGGGGGGGTCCAATGTGGAAAAAGACTAAAGGAACGGGTAAACTATTCGAAAAGCATAGGCTGTTCTAGAGAAAATTGGATACTTATGCATTATATATAACACACCGCTATACACGAGTCAGGTTTAGTTAATGCAAATGAAATAAAATAAAATAGGATGAATAAATAATAATTTAGAACAAATTTGGGCTATATATTTGCTCATTAGGGGGGGGGGGGTAAAGCACAGCATATATTAAATACGTAACCTAACCTCGCCTAGGTACCTCCCCCCCTAAACCCAAAAAAAAACAATAGTTTAAATATTGTAAACGCAATAAGCAATCACGCTTTGCTATCCACTTATCTAGCAAATATCCGTTTGTGTGGTTTCCAGTCTGATTTCCTTGTACAGTCTATAGCGCTATGTTATTTATAATGCATAAATACCGAAAATTGCAATCATCGTTATTATCTTTAGGGGGAGAGGAAGTGGCCAGACCTAAGGCTGCAGCCGAGGCCGGAGCATGTGTACACTCCTGTATAACCCTCTTCTAATTGTGAACGGCATCATAAACTAATCCTTCTTTATCTGGGAAATACTAATCGTGCAATATTCTCGGAAAATTGGATTCCGTTCTTTCAAAAAGCGCTATTTTAAACAACTTCTCTTCGCTCGCCTAAAAATACACTGGAGGCTTGACCCCCCCCCCCCAAAAAAAAAGCTTTTCGGATAAACTATGGAAATATTCATTTCAACTCAAATCCTCAGTCTTCCATGAAATAGTATTGGAATAGATTAGTCCCAGTTTCAATGTAGGCTAAGGTTGTGAATACATCTCGTAAGCGCATGATTACTGAGAGCCAGGCGCTTCATTTAGTTCAGGGGGAATCACCCCTAGTCTTTTTTTGCCCCCTGGATTTTGGAAATACCTCTTATTTTGGGTGAAAAGCGTCTTTTTTTTGGTATTTTCATTAAAAAAATCGAAAAAATCGAATTAGATTTTTTTTTTTAAATTAACTGTATAGCTGCTTGTGAGTATATCGAAAACCAATTAATGGCGAGAGTAAATTGTTTATTTTTATACGTAATTAATTTAAAAGAAAATCGAAAATAGAAGTTTTCCAGGTAAAACTGAATAGCTATATTTATATACCATTGAAAAATTATTAATTGTCAAGACTTTCAGGAATTAAAATCATATTAAGCAATCACTCTCCTTTCATTATTTTTTCCAGTAATCTTGGTTATTATGGCGACTTTTTTGTCGATGTTTAGACAAATAAACGCCATACTATTCAAATTATATGTTGTTTTCAATTAAACGCAAATGACATCCACACCATTTTGAAGGTTTTAAGGGTAGGGCTGCTTTCATTTGTAAACCCTGTCTAGCCTTGTATTATCATTATTATTTTTTTGTATGTTTTCAATGAAGTTATGAAAAATAATATATGCACTGCTCGAAACAAAAATTGTCTTCAGTTAATTCTAAACGACACTATATGGTCCATAAAAGGTTCAAGGGGAAGTAGCCCTACTCCTGTTTACGGTAATTTCTGTTTATTTTTAAGTTTGATCCGGTTATTCGTTTTAATTTTAGTTTGTTTTTAGGACTTGTTTATTCGTCTATAACAATATCTTTTATCTTTATTTATGATGTGATTATTAGTAGTGATCTATATAAAGGTTTCAGGGGGGATTGTATGATATGGACAAACACTCTATATTATGGACCTATAAAGCAACCGAACACGTTATACTTTGGAACTAGATATTCAGGGACGAGATTGTATAACGCGAACAAACAGGTTTCTGTGTCAAACCCATTATCTGGACCAATCAGAGAGAACAGATACGGAGGGTACTCCATATATGGTAACTTGATTAGCACAGCAATCGGATTTAATATAATGAGTGATTTTCATTGTAGTTCATATTAGTAAGTGAATTGAATTCAGTGAGAGAACAGTTTTTTATTCCCTATTATTTGACACGATATTAGCAAAGAAAATGAGTGGTATGTTTACACTATTGGAGCTTGATGGTGGACTAGGTAGCAGCAATGATACAAAGGCGAGAGTACCAAACGTGGCAGTGGAAATTACACAAGGATATAGACTAAGCCTTGAATAGGACGATATGTATGCAAGATATGTGATATCATTGAGCAAATTAAAATTGAAGGAGCAGTTTTGCTTTGCAGCTAAACTGAATATTGTGCATATAAATAGACTTCAAGCTGCTTTAGATACACTGGTGAAATATATCGAGCACAATAAATTGTATTGGTGATTATTATTGTTGTAATTATATTCAATAAAATTGTTTCTAAATCGAAGATAATTTTTCTATAGTAGGTTAGCGTATATTTTTAAAGAAGAAAAAGAATCCTGGTTAGTCTGAAGTTGGTTGTGAGAGTGTTAGGACTCTAAAAAATGTATAGTTTTGAGAAAGAGAAAATCATAGAGAATCTTGTGTTTATGGAAAAACGTTTGATTCTAGATGTTCGTTTTCTGGAGTTATCCGTTCGAAGGAAGATATTTTCTCAGGGAATGCTTATCGATATAATGAAAGCTGATTCTCCGTCTTTAGACTATTGCATGAAGCTTTTATGTCGTGGTCCAAAGGCATTTACACAATTTATTGACATATTAGTCATGACAAGACAAAATTTTATTGTGGATTTGCTTTTAAACACACTAGCTTAGAAATATCAGAATTTTTTCACGAAAAAGATGTTGTTCAAAGATAATTTACTCCTCTCTCTCTCTCTCTCCCACTAAATTTGTCGATAGTAGCTCAGTTTCATTTTGGCGGTGAGAGTGTCAACACATGAAAAAAATGTTCCATACATGTCCACTATGCATGTATACACTGGGCAGTTGGTCATCATGTGAGAATTGTACAATGATTGATGAGTATGATGAAAAGTGCAGATTATGCAACCCGTGTAAATTGCATAGAGTATATGCCATACAAATTAAAGGTTGTAATTCCTGTCCTGAAGAGGTGTGTGACACTCACCCTAGAGGACACCTATGCTCTAATTGCCACTATGATAAATTTAATCAGTGGGAGAATACATATCCTGGTATGATTGGAAAGAATCCTAAACGTGATTTTTGTTTATTGCTAAGAGACTGGTATCGTCGTGGCTTTAAATTGTTTTGGTGGGAGGAGCCAGGTCTACGATTCAACTGTTGGAATAACAAAAGAATTTTGTTTCTACGTTATCGTTGTGAAGACAATGGCTACTATGATTATAAGCCTACTGATTTTTATTTGGCTGTTACAGAATGTGATTCACTACTCGAGGACACTGTATGTGACATTGCTTCAAATAGGCAAATTGAAAAACGCGAATTTTACAAAATGAATGAAAATAGAATCATTGACTATACAAAGAGATATGATAAGAGTGAAGTTACATTATACTGTAGAAAATGTGAAACTGACATTGCAACACATCAGGATCAGTATACAGTGAATTCAGATGACCTAACCGCATTAGTTGTTCTCGACAAATACCTATACCTAGTAGAAAAAGAAATCTAAAGAGTAGAAAAGTCGTTTTTTATCATGTATACACATTATTTTTCATTAATAAATAAGTTTACATACACTTTTAAAACATTTTATTCGTAGGGCCCTAAAATCAATATTAAACGCACTTGAAAGTATATTTTCCACTAATCTAAGTATCATATTGAATAAATTCTATATCAACATCCTTTGTCGGATATGTTGGATAAAATTGTAAAAATCTATGTATTAGAGTGAATAAATTCTTTATCAACTTCCTTTGTCTGATACATCAGATAACATTCACAAAATCTAAGTATCAGAGTGAATAAATTCTTTTTCAACTTCTTTCGTGGGATATATCAAATAACATTCACGAAATCTAAGTATCAGAGTGAATAAATTCTTTATCAATGTCTTTTGACAGATACGTTTGATAACACTACCCAAATCTAAGTATCGAAGTGAATAAATTCTTTATCAACTTATTTTGTCGGATACATCAGACAAAATTCACGAAATCTAGGTATTAGAGTGAATAAACTCTTTATCAACTTCTTTCGTCGGATACACCAGATAACATTCACGAAATCTAAGTATCAGTGTGAATAAATTTTTTATCATCGTACTTTGTCAGATATGTCTGATAAAATTGAGAAAATATAAGCATCAGAGTGAATAAATTCTTTATCAATGTCTTTTGACAGATACTTTTGGTAGCACTGATAAAATTTAAGTATCAGCGTAAAAAATTCTTTATTAACATTCTTTATCGATATCATTGGTCGAATACGTTGGATAACATTGTCAAAATCTAGGTATCAGAGGGAATAAATTCTTTATCAACTTCTTTTGTTGGATGCATCGGATAACATTCACAAAATCTAAGTATCAGAGTGAATAAATCCATTATCATCATAATTTACCAGATACACCTGATAAAATCGAGAAAATCCAAGTATCAGAGTGAATAAATTCGTTATCAATGTCTTTTGACAGATACGTTTAATAACATTGAGAAAATACAAGTATTAGAGTGAATCAATTCTTTATTAACATTTTTTATCGACATCATTTGTCGGATACATCGGATAGCACTGACAAAATATATATATTATAATGAATAGATTCTTTATGAACATCCTTTGTCGGATACGTCGAATGAAATTGACAAAATCTAAGTATCAGAGCGAACAAATTCTTTATCAACATCCTAGGCTGGATACGTCGCATAACATTACCAAAATCTAACTATCAGAGTGATTAAATTCTGTATCAACATCTATTGTCAGATTAATGGGATAGGATTGACAAAATATGAGTATCAGAGTGAATAAATTTTTTCTATCAGCATCTTTGTCAGATATATTGGATAAAATTGACAAAATCTAAGTATCAAGTTGAATAAATTCTTTATCAACATCTTTAGTCAGATACCTCGCATAACATCGTCAAAATATAAGTATCAGAGTGAATGTATTCTTAGTCAACTTTTTTTGTCTGTTAAATCAGATAACATTCACAGAATCTAAGTATCAGAGTGAATAAACTCAATATCAAAATCTTATGCCAGACACGTAGGTTAACATTATCAAAACCTAAGTGTCAGAGTGACGAAATTATGTATCAACATATATTGTCAGATACGTGGGATAACATTGACAAAATCTAAGTATCAATGTAAATAAATTTTTTCTATCAACATCTTTGTCAGATACATTGGATAAAATTAACTAAATTTAAGCATCAGAGTGAATAAATTCTTTATTAATGTCTTTTGACAGATATGTTTGATAACACTGATAAAATTTAAGCATCAAAGTGAACGAACTCTTTATTAACATTCTTTATCGATATCATTTGTCGGATATGTCGGATAACATTGACAAAATCTATATATTAGAATGAATAAATCCCTCATCATCATCCTTTGTCGGATACGTTGGATAAAATTTAGAAATTCTACGTATCAGGGTGAATAAATTCTTTGTAAATGTCTTTTGACAGATACGTTTGATAACGCTAACCAAATCTAAGTATCATAGTGAATAAATTCTCTATCAACTTCCTTTGTCGGATAAATCAGATAACAGTCACGAAATTTAAGTATCAGAGTGAACAAATTCTTTATCATCGTACTTTTTCAGACATGCATGATAAAACTGAGAAAATCTAAGCATCAGCGTGAATAAATTCTGTATCAATGTCTTGTGACATATACTTTTGGTAACACTTAGGTTAACTTAGGTTCAGTTAGAGTGGTGGGCTACTCTAAGAGAACCTAAATTAACCTAACTTTTTGCATGTCTCTCTTAGATTTTGTCAATTTTATCCGATGTATCAGACAAAAGATGATGGTAAAAAAAATTAAATACTTACATTTTTTCAATTTTATCTGGATAACCGATGTATCCGGCATATGATGATGATAAAGAATTCATTCGCTCTGATACTTAGATTTTGTCAATTTTATCCGACATATCAGACAAAACATGTTGATAAAGAATTTATTCATTTTGATACTTAGATTTTCTCAGTGTTATCCTAAGTGTCCGTCAATAGATGTGGATAAAGAATTTAATCACTCTGATACTTAGATTTTAGCAATGTTATCCAATGTATCCAACAAAGGATGTCGATAAAGATTTTATTCAATCTGATGCTTATATTTTATCAATTTTATCCGATGTATTTGACAAATAAAACGATGATAAAAATTATTCGCTCTGATACTTAGATTTTGTTAATGTTATCCAACGTATCCGAGAAAGGATGTTGATGAACAATTAATTCAATCTGATACTTAGATTTTGTCAATTTTATCTAATGTATCTGACAAAAGATATTGATACAAAATTTGTTCACTCTGACACTTAGGTTTTGATAATGCTAACTGACATTTCCGGCAAAGGATGTTGATAAGGAATATATTCACTCTGATACTTAGAATTTCATCAATTTTATCCGGACCTATCCGACAAAAGATGACGATAAAGAATTTATTAATTCTAATACATATATTTTGTCAACGTTATCCGATGTATCCGAGAATTGATATCGATAAAGAATGTTAATAAAGAATTTGTTTACTTTGATACTTAAATTTTGTCAGTGTTATCAAACCTATATGTCAAAAGACATTGATAAAAAATTTAATCACTCTGATACTTAGATTTAGTCAATTTTATCCAATGTATCTGACAAAGATGTTGATAGCAAAAATTTATTCACTCTGATAGTTATATTTTATTAATGTTATCGCATGTATCTGACAATATATGTTAATATAGAATTTCATCACTCTGACACTTAGGTTTTGCTAATGTTACATATCCGGCAAAGGATTTTGATAGAGAATTTATTCACTCTGATACTTAGATTTTGTGAGTTTTATCTGATGTAACAGACAAAAGAAGTTGATAAAGAATTCATTCACTTTGATACTTATATTCTGCCTAAGTTATTCGACGTATCTGACAAAAGATGTTGATAAAGAACTTATTCAATCTGATACTTATGTTTTATCAATTTTATCCGATTTATACGACAAAGATGCTGTTAGAAAAATTTATTCACTCTGATACTTAGATTTTGTCAATGTTATCCCATGTATCTGACAATAGATGTTGATACAGAATTTAATCACTCTGAGACTTAGATTTGGGTGATGTTATCCGACGTATCCATCATAGGATGTTCATAAAGAATTTGTTCACTCTGATACTTAGATTTTGTCAATTTTATCCAACGTATCCGACAAAGGATGTTGATAAAGAATTTATTCATTCTAATATATAGATTTTGTCAGATTTATCCGCCGTATCCGACAAATGATGTTGATAAGAAAAAATATTAATAATGAATTTATTCACTCTTATACTTAGATTTTGTCAATGTTATTAAACGTATCTGTCAAAAAACATTTATAACGAATTTATTCACACTAATACTTGGATTTTCTCAATTTTATCAGGCGTATCTGACAAATGATAATAATAATGGATTTATTCGCTCTGATACTTAGATTTTTTGAAATGTATCCGATGTATCCGACAAAAGAAGTAAATAAAGAATTTGTTCACTCCGATACTTAAATTTTATCAGTTTTATCAAAAGTATATGTCAAAAGATATTGATAAGAGATTTATTCACTCTGATGCTTAGATTTTCTCAGTTTTATCAGATATATCTGACAAAGTACGCTGATAAAGAATTTATTTACTCTGATACTTATATTTCGTGAATGTTATATGATGTATCTGACGAAAGAAGTTGATAAAAAATTTATTCACTCCGATACTTAGATTTCGTGATTTTTATCTGATGTATCCGACAAAATAAGTTGATAAAGAATTTATTCACTGTGATACTTAGATTTGGGTAGTGTTATCAAAAGTATCTGTCAAAAGCCATTGATAAAGAATTTATTCATTCTGATACTTAGATTTCGTGAATGTTATCTGATGTATCCGACGAAAGAAGTTGATAAAGAATTTTATTCACTCTGATACTTGAATTTCGTGAATGTTATCCGATATATCCGACAAAATAAGTTGATAAAGCATTTATTCACTATGATACTTAGATTTGGGTAGTTTTATCAAACGTGTCTTTCAAAAGACATTGATAAAGAATTTATTCACTGTGATACTTAAATTGTCTCAATTTTATCAAGCATATGTGACAAAAGAGGATAATAAAGAATTTATTCACTCTGATACTTAGATTTTGTGAATGTTATCTGATGTATCAGACAAAGGAAGTTGATAAAGAATTTATTCACTCTAATACATTGATTTTGACAATGTTATGCAACATATCCGACAAAGGATGTTGATATAGAATTTATTCAATCTGATTCTTAGATTTTTGGAAAATTTACTTTCAAGTGTGTTTAATATTGATTCCAGTGCCCTACAAATAAAATGTTCTAAAAATGTATGTAAAATTGTTTATTAATAAAAAATAATGTATATACATGATAAAAAACGACTTTTCTACTCTTTATATTTCTTCTTCTACTAGGTATAGGTATTTATCGAGAACAAAAAATGCTGGTAGATCATCAGAATTCACTGTATACTGCTCCTGATGTGCTGCAATGTCAGGGTCACATTTTCTACAGTATAATGTAACTTCAGTCTTATCATATCTCTTTGTATAGTTAACGTTACTATTTTCATTCATTTTGTAAAATTCACGTGTTTCAATTTGCCTATTTGAAGCAATGTCACATACAGTGTCATCAAGTGGTGAATCTCATACTGTAACAGCCAAATAAAAAACAGTAGGCTTATAATCATAGTAGCCATTGTCTTCACAACGATGACGTAGAAACGAAATTCTTTTGTTATTCCAACAGTTGAATCGTAGACCTGGCTCCTCCTCCCAAAAGAATCTAAAGGCATGACGATACCAGTCTCTTAGCAATAAACTAAAATCACGTTTAGGATCCTTTCCAAGCACACCAGGATATGTATTCTCCCACTGATTAAATTTATCATAGTGGCAATTAGAGCATAGGTGTCCTCTAGGGTAAGTGTTACACATCTCTTCAGTACATGAATTACAATCTTTGATTTATATGGCATATCCTCTATGCAATTTACATGGGTTTCATAATCTGCACTTTTTATCATACTCATCAATCATTATACAATTCTCACATGATGACCAGCTGCCAGTGTATACATGCATAGTGGACATGTATGGAACATTTTTTCATGTGTTGACACTCTGACCGCCAAAATGAAACTAAGCTACTATCAACAAATTGATTGGAAGACAGAGAGAGAGGATTAAATTTTCTTTGAACAACATCTTTCTGGTGAAAAAATCATAGTCTTAAATTTCTAAGCTAGTGTGTGATTAAAAGCAAATCCACGATATCATTTTGCCTTGTCGTGATTAATATGTCAATAAATTGTTTAAATTCCTTTGGACCACGACGTAAAAGCTTTCTGCAATAGTCTACTGACGGAGAATCAGTTTTCATTATATCGAGAAGCATTCCCTGAGAAAATATCTTCCTTTGAACAGATAACTCCAGAAAATCATCATCTAGAATCAAACGTTTGTCCTTAAACACAAGATTCCCTATGATTTTTTCTTTCTCAAATCTTTCCATTTTTGGAGTCCTAACACTCTCACAACCAACTTCAGACTAGCCAGGATTCTTTTCCTACTTTAAAATATACGCTAACCTACTATAGAAAAAATATCTTCGATTTAGAAAAATTTTTTTGAATATAGTTACAACCATAATAATCGCTGATACAATTTATTTTCCTCGATATATTTCACCGTGTATCTAAAGCAGCTTGAAGTTTATTTATATGCAAAATCTTCAGTTTTGCTGCAAATCATATTTGCTCCTCCAATTTAAATTTTCTCAATGATATCAACTATATTGCTTATATATCGTCCCATTCAAGGCTTAGTCTACATCCTAATGTAACTTCTACTGCCACATTTGATACTCTTGCCTTTGTATTATTCTTGCTACCTGCACCATCATTAAGCTCCAGCAGTTTAAACATACCACTCATATTCTATGCTATTATCTTCTTGAATAATAAAGTATACAAAACTGTTCTCTCTCTGAATTCAATTCTCTTACTAATATGAACTATAATGAAAATCACGCCTTATATTGAATCCGATTGCTAAGCTAATCAAGTTACCATATATGGAGTACCCTCTGTACCCGTTCTCTCTGATTGGTCCAGAAAATGGGTGTTGACACAGAAACCTGTTTGCTCGCCTTTTACAATCTTGTCCCTGAATATCTAGTTCCAAAATATAAGATGTTTAGTTGCTCTATAGGTCTATAATATAGAGTGTTTGTCCAATCCCCCAGAAACCTTTATATAGATCACTACTATTATTTATTTTAATTTTTGTTTCATTTTAATCATTTTAATTCAATGATTTAGGAATGGTAATTATCTTCCAAGATGTAATGATTTTGGTTGACTCTAGGATAAGGATTTGAGAGAAAAATTTTCAGAAACAGTTGAATATGAAACTAGAGTGTCTAAATTTGACAATGTCAAAGATGGATAGAATAATTTTAGGAAGATAGTTTGTGAAGTAGCAGCCGGTATCTCAAAGAGGAAAATTAGAAACTCAGCTGGGAATATTAGCGAAAACACTTTAAGCTTGGTAGGAAAGAGGGAGGAGGTTTTACAAGAAGCATTTGAATGGTATTGGTGACGGTGAAGTGAGACGTAAATTACTATTACGATTATTTTTATTGAAAAAGGTAAAGTACCTAGTGACTTTAGGAACATTTTTAACTCCTTTATACTTAATAAAAGTGATAAGAGTGAGTGTGGTAATTAAAGAAGCATTTTTTGGTTTCTTTAGAAAGCAAATGAATTAGTATGATGATACTTTTTAGACCGAGAGACGCTGTGAAAAAAGCTTTAAGAGAAGAACAGCGTGGTTTTAGGAAGGTGAGAAGACGCATCGATCAAATTTTTGCTCTTAGATTCATAATTGAGAAGTGTCTGAAACATCAAATCGTTTTAGTCCTCGGTTTCATTGAACAAGACCAAGCGTTTGATTAAGGCGATATAACAGCTTTATTGAATGTCCTATCCTTGTATGGTATACCCTAAGCATACATTGAAGTAATTACTACTGTGTATTGTGTGTACATGAACGATATTGCTGCAGTTTAGCTAGGAAACGAGGTTAGCAGCTAATTTTATATTGCATCAAAAGTTAAGCAGAGCTGCGTTCTATCTCAATTTATACAGATCCCTTTGATGGACCGTGTCCTATAAACCTAAAAGTTTTAAAAGTCCTAAAACCTAAGAACCTAAGAATTTTTCCCTTCCTTAAACTCTCTAGACTTAGATTATGCAGATTATTCGAGAATCCTCGACCTAGGTGAAAATTTTAGCAAAATGTTTGATGTTTTGGAGGTTTTCAGAGTTCAGAGGTGCAAGAACAGGTTTAAAAATTAATATTAAGAAGACTAAGTTGATTATGCTAGGAATAAATGAAGGTGAAGAATATAGGTCAAGTGGATAGTTTTACTTACCTGGGAAGCATTATTATCCAAAATGGTGGATGTAGTGAAGATGTAATAAAGGTGCCCCAGAATCGTTTTGTCACAGTTGAAATTTAAGACTACTTCACAACTTAACGCATCCTGAGAGTTAAGAATCGATCACCCAAATGGCTATCAAATAATTGTGGATACTTTATTTTGTTAACCTTGGTAACTAGAGTTTGTTTTGATAACTACTTCGTCATATCGGATTCTAGTCTAACTGGGGCTTGAAGTGCCTAAGCTTATAAGTTGATTCGAGATAAAACATGCTTATTCCTTCTTTGTCCCTCCCCAAGTTAGTATTCCAGTTCTAATTGACAACTCCCTAAAAAATCCTAAAAAGTTTCAACTTGATCTCATAAGCCGTACTCAAGATAGCGTAGATGCGCTATTTTGATACCTTGGTAAAAAAATATAGCGTTTTTTCAATAATTTTGATACTTAACTCTGAACAGATTTGAAGTCCTATAGCAGATTATAGTGCGAAGACGTTCGGATTTATTGGCGAAAAAAAAGTATTTAGCCCTGCCCCAATTCCAAAATTTTAAGTTTTGCCTGCCCCTCCTTCTAGCTTTTCCTAGAGTTCCTGAAATTTTCAACTCCATTCCCTAAGTCGTTCCTGAGCTAATGCAGATATCGAATTTTGATAGCCTGAATGCACATAGTGTCGTGTTTTTTATCTCTACTCTCTCTACCTATTTAAACCTTAGCGTCATATTGCCCCCTCCCCCTCTCGAAAATCTCTGAAAGTTTCAACTTGATACCCCGTGCTGTTTCAGAGATATTGCAGATACGTTATTCTGACAGCCCGGCAACACACAGTGTCTTTTGATTTACCTTGCAAAACCGAACAAGGGAGGGAGCTACTTGGCCTCCAGTTACTTTTTAATCTTAAAAGGGGCACTAGAACTCAAAATGTCCACTTGAATCAGCCACCTACGAAGTTTCTATGACCAACCATGTCGTACGAAGTGACCGGGTAAAAAAAAAATAATACTTTGCAGGCATATGGCTCTGTACTACAAACAATATACTAGAGCGTTGTCTCTGAGTGGTAACTGTCCGCAATATGGAAGAAAATCATTATAAATAACAAAACGATGAAATGGTTAAACAAAGTAGTATGTTATCAATTACCACGGGGGGACAAGGCCTGGGGCATGAATATGTGTGCAGTTTCAACTGGAAATGACTTACCACAGACAGGCATCTAGTACCACGGAAGGTACATGAGTTGTCAGACGGGTTTTTCTAAGGGTCAATACACATAACTAAAGACCTTGGTATAACGTGTTCTAAAGTTTAATGGAATTCCTGTATAAATACTGGTTTCAGCCGAAGGGCTAAAATAATCATGTTTTTTCATATAAATTAATATGTAACAACTCTTTCTGCGTCAGTTTAAAAAACAAGTCGAATAGACAGCCTTTATTGTTTAATTATTCGTATTCAAAATGGATAGCTTCAAAAGATTTTTGGTAAGTGAATATTTTTTTTTATTCTTGTCTAATAAAAAAGAGACTTTTTTCCTTATCGCTAGCTTTAACTATCTGCCATATGATATTCTGATTGACAGCCGGCTACATATCTATCGGGAAATTTGCATGCTTTGTAACAGCCGTTCAGGTATAAGGCATTTTGGATAAAATGTGTCTTAAGTGGTATGCAAAAATATCGCTTATTTGAGATTAGAAATTGATTTATGAGCAATGCGTGTCCTTTAAATATGCACAATATCTTTAATGTGTGAGGGTGGAGTTTGGTATTGAGGTGGGGGGTGGGGTCCCTCCATTAATATTCCGAATAAAAATCTGAGGGGACTAATAGGCAAAATTGTGTTATTTTTTATGCATATCATATTTGAAATATAGACAGGTTTGGGTCCTCCTTGGACTAGCAAAATTTGTTCTTTTATATGAGCTTGAGCAATTGTAATTTAACCCCATAATTTTTAAATCGTGTCTTTCACTATTGAAAAAAAGCATACATTTTTCTTTTATCCTGTTTCGTGAGAGATTATCACACAAATTGTTTTATATTTTTTTTTGTGTCGCATCGTATTCGTGTTATTAACTGATAGCTTAGACTTTTTCTTCTTCGTTTTAGGGGGTTATGTTTGTTTTTTACGAGTTTAAGCAGATTTGAAATTATGGCGGAAATAATTTATCTCCAGAAGTTTTAATTGTGTTTTTTCCTGCTTGAAAAAGTATACATTTTTTCTTTTATTCTGCATGATGAGAAAGTGATTATCTAACCCTATCTGAGGAACTTACCTGACGAAAAACCTGAAAACTAATTTTTATTCAAGGAAATTGATGCTCAATGTCATCCAGACCAAAAACCACCAAACGTCGATGGCAGATCTAGCACGTCTGATGTGAACCTAATTAGATCAATGAACATGGCGAGGAGGAGTGTGTCGAGGAGTCACGTACACACCACCACCATGTCATAGCCAGGACACTTCTGAGTAATTACCTACAATTCCTGACGTAAGTGCCTTTATCAGATAGTTTCGTATATTAGGTAATGGAGTAATTGCGGCGGGGGGGAGGGGGGGAGAAGAGGGGTGTAGAGGGTGCAAAAAACCCTATTTCTATGCTACATAAATAAAAATCGTCAATAACCCCCTATTTTTTATTCAAATTTATAATGCACTTACAATTTCGCAATGAGAATAGAAGATTGCTATAACATAAAATGTAAGAAGAAAGTATCTGTTTCCAAAAATACGGTTTATTTGAGATTAAAATTTGATTTATGAGCATTGAGTGTCCTTTAAATATGCACAATATCTAGAATGTGTGGGGGTTGAGGGGGCTTTGGTATTGAGGATGGGGGTGAGGATTATTTATATTCTGAATAAAAATCTGACGGACCTAATAAGCAAAATTGTGTTATTTTTGTATGCATATCATATTTAAAATATAGATAGCTTAGGGTACTCCTTGGACTAGTATAATTATTTCTTTTGATATAATTTACGAGCTTGAACATATGGAATTTAACGTCATAAGTTTTAAATCGTGTCATAATTGAAAAAAAGCATACAACCCTATATATTAGGTCATGGTGTACTTGTAGAAAAAAGAGGAGGGGTGGAGTGGGTGCAAAAAACCCTATTTCTATTTTACATAGATGACTATAGAGCTGATTAATAATATATTTCTCGACTTTATAAAATAGTGGATATTCCACATGGAAAATAAATCCTATTTTCATAGATTAACATTGATGAACTATTATCTTTACCACCAGCTCAAGGAACATTTATTGTCAATGAGTCTACACCATTATTAACATTATAACATTATACACCATTATAACAGGATAGTGCAGTAGTTGATATTGATTTAGAATGGCAAAGAGACTTCTTAAATGATTGTTTTGGGGATGTAGCTAGCCTAGAGGACTTAACTTGTGACATAGACATGAATGAGGACCCGGAATGGACAAATAGGTTTATAAACGAATATTTGGGTGATATCCCCCCAAGAGCATCTAAACCGGGTTTGCATGGTACTTCTATGGCTGAATCAGCTATCCCCGAACACGCTGGAAGGTATTCTTAGTGAATTGGGTGATTTCACACCACGCCCAACGCCCACTATTGCAATTGAACAGACTGGTGGTGGTGCTATTGAATCGGGAGATTTTATGGAACCCCCACCCCCACTATTGAGGTTGACAAGAGTAGTGATAGTGAAACATTAGCGTCAAAATTAAATACACTACCAGATTTTATACTGTCTAACTCTGCCTTGCACCATACTAAAGTCTAAACCACCACTTTCGGTGACCCCTTTAATTCTTTATTGTCAGGGGATATTGTAGCAGACCCCCTGGCTATTACTCATTCCTAAGTTACAAAGATTCGAGCCCTTCTTTACTCGCATCTGGCAAAGTTGTTTTATTCATAGAAAATATAAGCGTTAATATTTCTAGATTCAAGAAAGGTTTTATTTTAAGAGATGGGCATAGGGAGAGGGGTACAGTTTTAAAATATCATTCAGATTTAGAGGGTTGCCAGGGAATACAACGAACCTGTTTCGATGCGAGGCTACAGTGTTTCAAGTATGCATTTTTGATTGTGGTCTTTCGACCTCTGAAAGATGATGCTTCTAAGAAAAAGTTGGATGAATTGGCAGTTAAGGGGGATTGGTAAAAGTTTTCTAAAATAGATTTCGATTGTTTAAATGGTCAATTTGCCGTAACATTAAAATGGATAGGTATTTTTGAGCGGGCTAAGGAACATTTAAAATTGGTGTTACGGTGTTACAGTACTAAAGAGAATTTGAAGAGGGTCAGCGTTCTGATAAAAAGGGTGTATTATTTCCAGTGAGGGCTTTGTCTATTGAATCAGTGAAGCATTGGGTCTGGCTTCTATACACGCCTCCTTCAGACCCTGATTAAATGTGACATTTTAATCCAATAACTGAGATTAGTAGGGTCTTAAGTGAGGGTAAACAGTGGCGTGGGGGTTTGTGCTACTTTGTTCAACATGTCTGTCAATATTTCGTAGTGATTTAAAGCTAAAACATCAAATGAAACACTGTAAACGTCATGGATACCAGGCTGTGGAAACGGTTAGCGGAGATAGATCAATCTTGCGTTTTAAGAACTTCCTGAACTCGCTCCTGCAGAGCAACAAGATCGCTTTGGACTGCGAGGCCAAAATCACAGATATGTACGATTCGCAAATCCAAATCGTGTTAAAATACACGAAGTCCTAGGGGTCTCTTACGCTCATACGCAAAGATACTCTAGTAATACCATGCAAGTGCTGGATCTAGTTGAGTCGTTTGGTGGGGAAGACTGCATGCGCACGGCATTGACCAGTCTGAAACAGCAAATGGCGCAATTTCTCGCCTACGCTATACACACTATCCTATGGTTCTATCGCCAGATGATAGATTGGCCATTAAAAATCGTAAAATATATTGGGTTTGTAAGGGAGAATTTGATGATGGTACTGGGAACGGGGGAAAGAGGAAGGTGATCGATTTATGGCAGGAAATTTCATTGGGAGGGAGTAACTTTACAGGGGTTGCACATCAGTCGTGCAATATAAACGTTAGTCAGCAATATTTCGTACCGGTTTTTATACACAATTCCAATTATGATTTAAAGTTTATTTTACCGGCGTTGGCCTGCATGGCGAAGGAGGAGTTGTAGATAACGAATTGGTAGATGGTTCTTTTTCCTATAATATCATATCTAAATCACCGGAGAAGCTGCTGCTGCAAGAATTCCTGTGGAAAACAGTTTACAAGGGTAATACGTGCCTGAATAAAATCCGTTTTTTAGACTCTTTCAGTTTTTTCCCCAAGTCTCTAAAAGCATTGATTCAGGTACAGAAAAGCAACAATTTTGATAGTTTCCCCCTCCTTAAACAGCGCTTCCCAAATGATGAAATGTATGATTTATTAACGTGTAAGGGCATATACGCATATGATTACTAGAAATCTGCCTCGAGGCTAGATGAGGTGTCATTACCGCCTATCGAAGCATTACACAATTCCCTTACGGACAGTCAACGCACCACTGGTGACTTTAAATTTGCCAAGAGGGTTTGGGCAAAGTGAGGATGTAAAAAAGGGTGGGACTACTGTAAACTGTACTTGGCTAGTGATGTATTGACTCTTCTGGACACTGCTTGCAAAAACACGGATAAAATCTATGTGGAATTTGGGTTGCATTTAGGGCATTAATTGTCCACTCCTCATCTGGTGATGGACTTGATTCTTAAAATCAGCAAAGACGAAATAGGTGTGATCACCGAAGTGGATCAGCATCGATTTGTACAGAGATCAATGAGGGGAGGGTATGTTTTTCACTGGGACCGTGTCTTGAAAACTGATCCGACCGGACAGCACATCGATGAAAAGTCAGAGGCAGTTTTTTGGAATATGAATTCCCTTTAGCCGTCAGCGATCACTACTATTTTCCGTGTGGCCATTGAAAATGGCTTAACGATCCTTGTGCTTCAAATTTCCCCAACATTGCTACCGTTAAGGAGAATGGGGCGCAAGGATGTTTTTTTGTAATTGACGGTGAAATACCCATGGAAAATCCACGACTCGGTAAAAAACTTTGTTTTCCCGGTATAAATAGACCGGTGGGTAAGGACTCTCTGAAGCCCTACAATTTATCTTTAGTAGAGGATGGGAGTATGCACTGGATGCCTTCAAAGCAAAAACTTATTGCTGACCTTAACCCGAAACAGAATATCGTTGTTCATCTTATGCTAATGCGATGGATTGTGTCCAATGGTTTGAAAGTCACAAAGGTTCATAGAGCCCTCCAATTTGATCAAAAGCCATACATGAAAACGTTTATTGAAACTTTTGTTAGTAAACGTTCAACAGCGAAAACGAAGGCTGAAAAAGATATCTATAAACTCATTTTGAACTCAACTTTCGGTAATATGTGCGAAAGCGTACGAAACAGAGGTGGCTGTGACATTGTAACCAATCCCAAAGATTTTGCTCGACTCATCGCCGACCCGAACTTCACATCTTTCACATTCATAAACTATAATATGGTGCTCCTACATCGCAAGAAAAGAAACATTATTCTAAATAGAAATATTTCAGGCGGGAGTGGAATAACGGAAATTTTCAAAATAAACTCATTTTGTCATTTTATTACAATGTGTGCAAGGTACAATGGCCGATTGAGGGACAAGTTCAAGTGCGTTATGGAGACACTGATTCACTCCTGTTAAAAGCTAAAGCTGAACATTTGTTGAATTATTTGGAAAATGGAGAGTAAAATCGCTCTCGGATGGACTACACCAACTGGAATGAATCCCTCTATCTAGAGCTAGTGAAACACCAGACCCCAAATCAATTGTTAATGCTAAAATCTGAGCCTGATATCCAGTGGTGTGTTTCCTGGGCCGAAGGTATACTCTGTGGAAACGCATAACAAGGATATCAAACAAGTTTCCAAGGGGGTGCCTAAAACTTTGTAAAGAGACCCCATTTCAAATTAAAATGATGTTTATTAAATGTGTGTGATTTTGTTGTAAATAAAATAAATAAAAAAAAGTGATATTATTTTAAGTGTATTTATTGTTTAATAAAAAAGTGTTTTTTCCTAGTGTCTATTTAAAATAAATGTTGTATTTTGTAAATGAAATAAATAAAAAAAGTTTGATATTATTTAAGTGTATTTATTGTTTAATAAAAAAGCATTTTTTCGTAGTGCCTATTTCAAATAAATGTTTTCATTTTTGTTATAAATAAAAAAATCTCAATTAAGTGTATTTATTAAATATAAAGTTCTTTTTTTCTAATTGGTTTATTATCATTTGTAAAGTGCTGCTTTTATGTTGAAAATAAGAAAAAATATGATTCTTTATTGGCTTTGCTCTCGTTCTTTTTATTCTTGAACGGAGTAATATTAGTAATAGGGAAACTACTTAGTCATTAGACATCTATACTTTAAACTTAGTTGTAGGTGATCTGTTGAAGCGAATAGCAGTATGTATCAATTTAAAACCATTCAGATCGTTTCTGTGTGGTCCATCAAAGTATAGCATAACGATACTCTTAACTAAAAAAATTAATAATTGTGATAAAATGTTTATGGAAAAGCCAAAAAAAATCTACTATTTCTACAGTGTTTGGCAGGAGTCGTACGATAAAATAAAAGCTATTGCTACATCGGGGTATGTACAGGTAGAATTCATAGAGGGATTTGATGTTTTAGACATTATTGAACCAAACTCTTGGCTGATTATTGACGATTTAGCTGAATCCATTGAACAATGGTCCCAGGAAATGCTAGAAATGTTTACTGTTCACTCGCATCATGAACAGATTTCCATTACTCTAGTTCTACACAATCTCTTTCATCAGAGCAAATGTACACAAACACTTGCTTTGAACTGTACGTACTATATCATCTACAGAGTTGTTCGTGATTCTAGCTCGCTAATAACTCTCAATAAACAAATATATCCCGGTGCTCCAAAATTTCTACTTTCAGCGTACAATCAGGCAATTAATAAACCCTACGGCTACATTCTATTGGATCCTAATCAAAATACACCCGAGGATTTACGTGTAGTCACAGATATTTTTGACAATGAAATTACAGTATATCTTCCAGTGAACAGTAAAAAAGGCCATTAGTTGCGATCATAACACCGAAGAAACTACATGAAAATAGACATTTATTTTCCGTTCTAAGCAGTTCAAAACCACCACTTAGGAAAGCCATACTCAAACATGGTATTGACAATGATTTCATTATTCTAACATCTGAACTTTGTTTAAATTTGACTGAGGGCAATGTTTAACTGCCAGAAGTAGTTAAGCAACAGGCAAAGCAACATCGTTCCATTTTACGTGCATTGGCTTGTAAAAAAAGGAACTTTTTTTAAATTAAATGTCTTCTTCAAGTGGGTTGTAGCTTTTTCACAATTTTACTGCCAATAATTACGGGACTTGTAAACAGCTTTCACTAGATGGCTAAAACATACAAATTGACTCCAATAGAACTCGCTCTTTTACCTATGGAAAACTTTGAGGACAATCTGAGTAAATTCATTAACAATGAGAATATTGACGGTGATAAAAACTACTTTTACTTCAAGATGCACTTTGACGAGTAGAAAAACATTAACCGTATCTTGCGAGACCGGTCAATGTGAGTGTCATTGATCACAAAAATGAAACATCTCTTCAAGATTCTTCTGCTGTTGGAACACAATTAAAGAAGCAAGAGGAGGAATTGAATTCAATAGTGTCGAGCATTGACAATCTAATCTCATATCGTGAACATACTAAAAGACTCATAACATCTCTCATGCAAAGTGGTTAAGATCATATTCAAGTTGATAGCAACGGGAAACGATTTATAATTCAAGGGAAGAGCTATAATCTACTCGATCTAATCTATGATATGGTTACAAATCGTAAAGGATTTTTATCATTTGACAACCATCTATACAACTTTTTAAATACATTAAACTTATCCAAAAGTCTTATTAGCAATAAACAAATTCTAAAAAAATTAAATGAACATAGGCCATCATCATAATCATCATCAAAATTAAAACAAATAGAAGAAGAAGAATAAACGGGTGAAGATTTTAAATCAAGCTTGGAAAATACTAGCACACCTAGTAAAAACATTGATTTGACGATGACGAGGACACCGCTGGTGGCTAGACAAAAGCTAAGACATAATGATATCAACTTAACGTCAGCATTATCACCCAATAGTATGCAAAAGGGTAGTGGACGTTACACTACGTGTTTGCGTTCAAAATGGTTGATGTTTTGAAACGTGTTTATGAAAATATTGGTGAAGTGGGAAGTTTAAGTTCCCCCACCACTCTTTCCTATGTCACTGGTGTTCACACTAAAAGTATACAAGATTATCTACAAAATGAAGCAAGTTATACTCTAAAACGAAATCATGGGCTTCGAGCTAATCATTATAGAAAAACTAGCCTTTTTCCCATTGCACATAATGGAAGCAGATCTTTTAACGCTAGATGATATTCAAAGGCGTCACAATACACCATATAAGTACATTCTACTTGCAGTCAGTGTTTTTAGTCGCTATGCGTATGCCATTCCATAGAAAGTATTCTTGAACAAGATTCTTATACAAAAATTCAAACGGATCGGGGTAGTGAATTTTTTAATCCACATGTCGAAAAAGTACTAATGAAGTATAAAACAATGCTCAATCATAGTCACAGTCCTATAAAGGCTGCATTGGCCGAAGGATTGATAAGAACTATTCGACTTTTAATTTCAAGATACTTTACATTGAAAAATACACCTGCTTTTATTCATGATTTAGATAAAATCATGTTGATTTATAATCAACGACCCCATCAATCATTATCCAACTCAACCCCAACGGAAGTTCATCATTCTGATCATAATACATTTGATACTTTTCTTAAACAATATTCTAATGAAATGGTTGTGAAGAAAAGATTCAATGTTGGTGATACTGTTCGAATTAATAGAAAGACTAATGTTTTTGAAAAGGGCAATTACTTGTGGTCCACTGAACTTTTAAAGTGGCAAAAATCCTAGACACCAAACCCATAACTTATCGTCTACGAGACACCAAAGATGAAGCGATTCCTGGTTGCTTTTATGACTATGAACTGCAAAAAGATAAAAATTATAGTGAAATTTATCAAATTGAAAAGATATTAAAGAGCCGTACTCACAGGGGCAAGATTCAGCTACCTGTTCGTTGGCTAGGATGCAACTCTGATTTTGATTCTTGGATCGGTATTGAAGACATTAAAAATGTCCAAGTATTTTTATGTAACATTTATGTCCAACGTCTTCGACCATCTCTCCAATGATTTTAATATAACAAGTGATATTTGTACAAAACTCTCCCCCGCCATCAAATTCGATGACAGAAAGTATGAAGTTGCTCTTGTCGATTGTATTCTCAAAAATACATATGATATCCTGAAAAAGGATCGTGTGTATGAGATAAAAAATGTACTATTCCGTTGGTCACTCTTTGTCGAGTATGAATGGGTTGGAGCACTTAAATCTAGTGAATACCGACATGTCACATTGAAATATAAAGAATAAGGTACTATGACTGATTTGTGCCGTACAATCAATAGAAAAATCTCATATCGTAGGAATGATTCATTCCATTCTAATTATTCAATGGAACACGATAGGATTTACATTAGCTCACCTGTTAATACTTAAATCTAGTGAATACCGACATGTCACATTGAAATATAAAGAATAAGGTACTATGACTGATTTGTGCCGTACAATCAATAGAAAAATCTCATATCGTAGGAATGATTCATTCCATTCTAATTATTCAATGGAACACGATAGGATTTACATTAGCTCACCTGTTGAGACTGAAATGATTCATCTCAAGGATAATCTGAGAGATGTTCTTGGCTTTAAACAGAATATGATCAGTGGTAAAAACGCTGGAAATGTCAACGGGATGAATCTTGTTATTTTTTCAGATTATCCACCTGGTTTTGCCTCGGACTCTTGTATATTTCTCTATGCGTCCTTTGTGGAAATTCCGAGAGTTGGTAATTCAAATGTCCCCCTCCTACGTTTTTTTGAATGAAAAACAACCCTTGAGTCTGTCTTATTTCAGAGTTCAGAGCAAACACATCTAAAATCTAAACCAGATAACTTATGAACTTTATTAAATCAGAGAATTTCATAACATCAATGGGCTTTGGATTATAGTGACATATAATCCTGTCATGTGTGTATTAATTAATTCGTTGGTGATATGCTTTTGGCGAAAAGTGGAATTTGAGATTGGATAATTACTGATTGGATAGTTCACTAACGCTGGTCGGAGGAACGTCAAATTTGGATGTCTCAAACACTGCATTTTCTGAAAGCAGCCCCGAGTGATAGTTGGTTCTATTACCATACAGGGGCCCTTGCTAGTGAGTATCACTCATGTTTTTTGGAAAATTTTTGAAGACATTGTGGCATTATAGTCGAGAATAATGACACTCACGAAACAACATTTTGATTACCGAATGGACGAAGTCCTGCAGAAAATTGCAAAGCTCCAGCAGGAAAATAAACTTCTACGGTCGGAAAACAGGTCGCTCAGATCCAAGCTTTTAAGAGTTAAATCGACCGCTCTTCGGTCAGAACTATACTCGAGAAGAAACAATCTTGTTATCCACAGTCTAGAATCTTCAGATGGCAAAGATCTCCGTCAGAAATTAGTTGGTTTCTTCGAATCAAAACTCGGAATAGCTACCGCGAATGAGATACGGATGAATGTGGTATACAGAATTTCGAAGAAACCGTCAAATGCCGAGTCGTCTTGCTCTAGCAGTCCAACACTGAGAAACAGCGCGCAACGAAAAAATTCCGCTGATCCAATTTTTGCTAGCCTTGAAAATTTTGATTGTTCAGAAATAATGAAAGAGTATGGTAAACTTAAAAAAAGGGTTTAAGTATATTTCTTGACTTGTCAGCTGATCCAGGGAAAAGGACGAAAGAACTTTTATCACTTGGTTATAAGCTATGAAATTTAGAAGCAGCAAGTGAGAAAGTAGCAGAAACGCGTCTGATCCAAAAAGGAATCAATCTTTGGTTAGAAACCAAGAAATCAAAGACGGCTCAGTGGATGAAGTTTCCAGACAAATGCTACGATCCGCTCAAGCTTCCCCGCGATGGCTCGGACGATACGAATGATTCTAATTCGGACGCTTAGAATTTTTCTTTTTTTGTTAATATTTTGTGAGGTTTGTGAGGCAGCTATAATACTGAAGTAATTAGGAGTGAATATTTGTAAAATTAGAGTAGTAAAATTAATGAATAATTTAAATTTAAAAAGTATTATAACTGCGCCATGAGAGAGTGTTTATGTGTAATTTGCCGCTTGCATATTCTTGATTTCTGTTTATACAATGAGATGTTTTTCCTTTTCGTGTGTTCTTGCTTTGTTTTTCTTTTCCAGAGTTATAAGAAAAGTTCAGGTTTACAAACTTCAGAGTGGTCTACTGCTCTTCTCAAATGTACAGCCATTGCCTCTCTTCAGTATGTTGGTAAGTAATGAATTCCTGTTCTAATCCTCCTGGGGGTGCCTACTCGTCCACAAGACAAAGTAATGCTAGAATAGTAGAGCTGGAAGCAATTTTTTTTGGATTTAGAAAATATTTTTGATTTAGAAATTAATAATGAATCGGATACCCCGTTATTTGATAAAAGTAAATTTCCTAGAAGCCGTTATGAAGAAGTGTGTAATTTAAGTACGGGACGCTCTGACTCTCAGCTCACTGTTCTTCAACTGAACTGTCAAGGGTTATGCTCATCGTGTACCATGAGTAAAATGAGATGTATTTAAAATACCAAAATAAAGTTCCTTCTTTCTAAAGATAATTCCGATTTCCTATAATTAAGTTGAACCTAGTTTCAAAAATGAAGTCCTTAATCAGCAAAAAGAAAAAGTGCAGTCACCCCAGACAAAGAAAGGCGCTATCCAGGCTTAAGATTTCGCTAAGAGAGTGAGAAATAAAAAATATGCTACGTACAATGTTTCTAAGGAAGTTTAAATGGCTAAAAACGTGTGAACGCTTGAATCATCAAAAACATTTAAAAGAATTTATTGGACGAAAGGTTCGCATCCTTGAACCACTCGGGCCAATTATGAGTCAGTCCTCACGGCGCAGGACTGAAAAGCTATGTTTGATAAGGGGGTAGGAGTGCTTTTTGAGATGATTCGTAAATCAGATTTGGAAGGATTCGTAATGTAGATTCAGGACCATTCAGACAGAATTCTTATATTCTTTCATCGTTGTCACTGTTATTGTCATTTGAAGTGACCCACTGCTGTGCACCTAAGCATGTAAGTTCAATAAATCTATTGTCTTTTTTATCTGTGTTTATTTCATTTTATATGTCTTCATCTAGCCTAATAATAGGTAATTAGTTCGTATATCTCCAAGGTAAACGCTCCCAAAGGAATCTGATCTCCAGATAGCTCAAGAAAAAAGAGGCCACATTTACATGTCTACGTATTCAATTTTCTCTCATTAATTGAGAGCGGGGCTAGCCTAGTTGACACCATCTTTAGCACTATAAACGGCGCTGTCGGAGAAATTACAAGGTGTAAGTTCATGACCCTTGGGCATAATATCGCCTTTGACGCGGTCAGTATTTAGTACCGCATTTAGTACAAGCCAAATAATTTTTCTATTGCTCCAAATGGCGCGAGTCGGAAATTGGAGAAAAACTTGCGAACTAATTAGGCTATGAAACTTTGTAATTTGAATTTAATTATTAGGAACGATACAGACATATAAGTAAAGTGATTAGGCCTATAACCGCTTGGCTACGATAGGAAACCCCTTATATCTCATAGGAGATAATAGCATCCCCCAAAATAGGGTATGTAAAGATAAATTTATTTTCAATCGATTCAAAAATAAATGGACGAAATGAACGATTTATTAATAGTGCAGAAGTTAGTCGCGAAAAATATAGAGATAGCAAAATCTATACCATAGTACAATGGTCAATCAGATATTGACGAATTTAATATCCAATTGACCCAGTTCGTGCAACTAACAAAAACAGACGTTGGAGCGTTAAAAGACATGCTCCTGCTACGATTAAAAGGCCAGGCCTTAACCTTTATAAAACATATCGAACATACCATAGGCAATAACGCCAACTTGCCAATAAATACGGTTGATGACTTGTTAAAAGTATTCAAAGAGAGATTTATAGACACCAGTTCCATAAATAAATTAAATCACGGAGCAGTGAGCTTTGACTTTTCGCAGAATATAAGAGAATACCTTGATAATATACGCATTTCTGTAGAGGCAAAATACGGAAGTGGTTCGGGGCAACTGTATGAAAAAGTCATACTAAATACCTTTTTACAAAGGCTACCCCCAAAACTATATAGAGGAGTAATATCCAAAAATATTCAGACGTTGGATCTTGCAGTTCAGGAGGTAGAGCGATTGATCGAAGTTGATACGATAGTTGCTAATCATAGTAAAGCAAAAATAAATAGTCTGGTTGATTCAAACGCGAACCTAATCTTCAAGGGCGATCCGGCATCCCCCAATTTCTTTTCAAGGGATAACTCCCCAGTACCCCAAAGAAATAAAACACCAGAACCCACTAAGCAGAAAAAAGTACATTTTCAGCCCACTAGACAATCTAATTATGGAAATAACCCTACAATAATGAGGTGATGTAATTGTAATCGTGTTGTCCATATCGCGAGAGAGTGCCATTATGTCCCCAATCGCATACCAAGAATTGCCGTCGGTAATACGCAAAATTACGGCAACCATTTGTTCGGAAGAACAAATCTTAGCACCGGTCGTGCAATAGGCTATAGCCAGGGGGGATTGCGCCAATCAGTACCTTAAAACACGTACCAACCAAATTTGTATAACCCTCCCCCAACAGACAAATTAATTACCGGTTTGAAAACCCAAATACTCGCCAAGGCCAAAATGCGAGAATGCAATATAGAAATCATGAAAATTTGCCGATGAGAAATGAAAATTTTTCAAGCCAACGGCATTGGCAGTCAGCGCCTGACACGAGACATCCAGGTTACCATAATAATACAAGGCGAAGACAGACAGACGTAAATCAATTAAATATGCCTACGGAAACTCATACGTCTGAATATCGATTACAGGCACCAACACATGAAATAAATTCTCAGGGAAACGTTTCAGGCCCCTCAGAAATATAAATTGGACCCAGAGGGTGCCCGGAATATTTAATAGGTCCAAGACAATATTAGTGCCGTCTTGTAGTGATATTAATAACAAGTTACCTATATTTAATGATTTTTGTGTAGAAAATGTTTGTTTTAAGGCTTTGATTGACTCAGGCGCAACAATTAATATCATAAACTCTAGCGTATTTAAAAAGTTGCCTCTGCATATTAGACGACAGAGGAACCCTAATAATCCCAATTTAACGAGCGTAACAGGTCATAAATTAAATGCAAAAGGTTCAATTTGCCTAAACGTAAAAATAGACAATAGAACCTTTATGACAAATTTTATTATATGCAATAACTTCCCATATGAGGCTATTATAGGCGCAAATTTTCTAAGGTCTAATAAAATACTATTAGACGTTGCTAATGAGAGGCTTGTCTACCCAGCTAAGGTAGGGGAAGACATTTCTACCTTAAGAAATCGTAACAGAGGTTACGAAGACAACGTGACAGTATACAAAATTTCTGGCGGTATGATGTCGCAGTATTATGAACCTCATGTCTCACAAAGTCATGGCATAAATGGAAATTGTTTGAACTGCCCTGGGAGATATTACAGAAATGAGGTAAATTTTAATAACAAAAGTATTGAACATACACAAATAAAAATAGAAGATATGTGATAGTAGAGGTCAAGCAAAGTTAAAAAAATAGTAGGGTTATGGAAGAACATCATAAAACCAAGCTTGATTCCACCATATGCCGCAATGGAGCAGCATTGTGCGAGCATGAATCTTACAAACAATGAAAAAGAAAAGAAATACTGAGGATTCACGATAAGAAAAACAAGAGACCCTCCCAAAACGATGCAAAAAATTCAAATAACACAGATGATTGAGCCAGTGATTAGCAAATCTGGAATATGGTTTGCGACCCCATCCGAAAGACCCGAAAATCTGTTATGCGAGGAACGGATTATATCTTACGACAAAGGGGAAGGTTTTATTTGGGTAACTAATAACCACTAAAATGAAACAATTACAATCAAAAAGAGCACTTGTTTAGTTCCAATCTAGGTTTTAACGGTAAATGATTTAAATACATGGGGAATTTCTAAAAGAAACCTAGTTAACGGTATTGAAACTTCAAATAACAAATATCCTCTGACTAAATCGCAACTTTCAAACAAATTCAATATGACTAATATTGTGGACTCAGACCTGCAGAAAAAATATGCAAATTATTATGGAATTTTAAAGATGTGTTCTCTACATCTGAAAACGATATCGGAGTAATACCATTTTACGAACACTCAATTTTAACGACTGTTAATACTGTATCAAAACAACAATATCGTTTACCGTATAGGCACAAAAATGGTTAAAAAACAAAATCCATCAATTAGAAAAAATGAAATTATACGTCCAAGTATAAGTCCGTATAGTGCACCAGTGATTCTAGTACCAAAAAAGAGTGGAGATCTTAGACTCGTAGTAGACTATAGAGCCCTCAACAAACAAGTAGTTAGCGATAAATTTCCTCTACTAAGAATAGATGAAATTCTTGACTCGATTTCAAAGAAAAACAAAATTTTTACTTCTTTGGACCTTACCCAAGCCTACAACCAAGTGAAAATTGTCGAAAAAACTGCCCATAAAACTGAGTTTTCAGCATCTGGATCTGGTTCATATGACTCCGTACGAGTACCATTCAGACTGAAAACAAGTCCACGAGCGCTTGATAGACCCCTCTTGAACAGGCGAAGAGGATTAAAGAATAGAATTCATTTTGTTGATGATGTTATATGCGTGGGAAAAAACACTGAACAACACTTAGCAACGTTAGCTAAGGTGTTCGAAAAGTTCAGACAAGGCAATTTAAAATGTCGACCTGAGAAAGTAAATTTATTTCAACCTAAAATTAAATTTTTAGGAGTAGTAGTAATCCAAGGAGAGATATCCCCAGACCCTGATAAAATAAAATGTGTTGAAAACCTCAAGCCCCCCAGAACTATGAAAGAATTAAGGGGAATTTTAGGCCTTACTGGCTACTTCAGGAAATTCGTACGCAATTATGCCCAAATTGCAAAACCTCTCACGGAATTAACTAAAGGGAATTCCCATAATGTTACCTGGTCCCAGGAAGCTCAAACTTTCCTAGACCGTCTCAAAAAGGCGCTCACTTTTGAACCAATTTTATCACTCCCTGATTTCGAAAACAGAAAATTTGTGGTTACGACGGATGCTAGCTCAAAGGGCATAGGCGCTATCCTTTCGCAAATTATCCCGGTAGAAAACCCTAATCCTCTAGAGGGAACGCCTAAACAAAAACAAATAGAAAAAGTTATATGCTATTCGAGTAAAACCTTATCAAAAGGCGAAAGTAGTTATTCCGCCACAAATTTAGAATTATTATCTATTACCCACCACTTGGAAAAATTTAGACATTATTTAATTGGTAGAAAATTTATACTACGATCAGACCATAAAAGATTGCAGTACCTGCGCACATTCAAAAATCCCACGGGCATTCTATCTAGATGGATTATGAAAATCCAAGACTTAGATTACGAATTTGAACATTTAAAAGGTAAACAAAATGCAGCTTGTGACTTTTTGAGTAGATACCCAGAAAATATTCCGTCGGAAACTGACAAAAAGGAAGTTAATGCTATCAACGCTAAAAGCAAACACAAATGTAAGAAAAACAAAGTCAAAGACACAGTAAAAGAAAATGAGATTAACTATTGTCCCTTATCTTTGGAAAATATAAAAAGAAAGCAAAAAAGGACGAAATATGTGTAGCACTAATTGATTGTTTTGTGAATGATGATGCGTTGCCAGACAAATTCAAAACTCTTAGAAAAGAAATAGATAATTTTTCTACGATCTTGATGAAGAGATACTGTGTAGAATCGTGACTTCTGAGACAAGCAGAAACCAAACCTCAATAATACCTATGCTACCAGAAAACTTGATAGGGCCTGCATTTGAATATTTTCATTGAGATATTGGTAGACATTTAGGAGTATTGAAAACGTTCCATAAATTTAAACAATTTTTTTAAGTGACGTCTGCACTGACAAAACTTAAAGAATTTATAAGTACATGCGAAGCATGTAACTTAAGAAAAATCCCCTCAGCTTACCTGAATCCTCCAAGGGGAAGGATCCCGGTAGCAAAGTACCCCTTCGATATTATCTCACTTGACCTATACGGAACAAGTGGAGGCTTATCTGTTTCTAGCAGAGGCCATACTTGTATTCTTTTGGTTATAGATCATTTTTCCAGATTTACTTTTGCAAAAACTTTAAAAAATCAAGGGGCTTATGCCACAAGTAAGGCGTTAGCAAAATTATTTTTACAATTTGGCATTCCTAATAAAATTTTGAGTGACAACGGTAGCAATTTCGTTTCAAAAGTGAAAAAAGACTTGATTAGTCTTCTTAATATAGAGAAAATGGTGACAGCGCCGTACCATCCACAAGCTAATGGCAAAATAGAAAACAGGCATAAAATATTTTCGAACGTTTTAAATATTTATACGAAAGACAATAGGAGCGACTGGGATAAATTCTTACCTTATTTAACTAACGTAATCAACACGGCTTATTCCGAAGCAACCAAAGATAATCCATCTTATTTACTTTTTGGTAGTAATTTCAGAATCCAGTATGATGAGCTTATTGAATTACAGCTATAACGACTCAAAAGATTATAAACAAGAGTTCATTAATAAGATGAAGAGAATTTATAATATAGTTAGGCAAGAGTTATAAAAATGCTAAATAAACACAGAGCTAAGAAACCAACAGAAAGTTAAGGGAAGTATAGATTTCAAAGTAGGAGACTTCGTTTACCTAAAGAACGAGGCAAAAACGGAAGGAAAAAAACTTACCAACAAATATTCTGGACCGTACCGAATAGTCAAAAAGTACGATAACGAATATACTTTTAAAATGGAAAACCTCGATAGTGGAAGAACTTACAAGGCGCATGTTAGCCGAATAAAAAGAGCCAAATTTCCAGAGAGATGGGTAGCACATCCCTCCTCTACTGATTCGTCAAATTCGGAAAATGATCCCCCTAGGTCAAGATTGGCAGAGCTAAAACCTTTTAATTTCAAGCAAGACTATTTCGAGAATGACAGTGATGAACAAAACTTTGAATAATTTTTAGCTATGAAAAATCTAGTTATTCCAAAAAAAAAACCCTAACACCAGTAAGAATAAAAACGCCAAAAAGTCCAAAAAGTTATTCATCGGCGAGTGCAGGAGATTTAGATTATACAATATCTCCAAAAACCCAATTTTTTCCCGATAGAATTTCGACCCCATGTCCCCCCAAAAGATTTCCAGACGATATGGTTTCCCCTGCAACACCGACAGAAAGGCCCCTGTCTTTACAGGAGGAATTAAACAGAGCTGTAGAAACCCCCGGCATTGCTGTAAAGAAAACTCCTCTCAAAGATTTAATTAGAGAAAACCTGCAAGAAGCTATGGACTTAATTAATATTCCCATAAAAAAGAGCCAAAGTACGTTGCCCGAGAACAAAACTCCAAAGGATGACCAGCAAGGTCAATATCATGATGTAACCGTATCCAAGGTCAAACCTTAAAAGTGGACTTCATGGAGGGAAGCCTTCTTGCAAAGAATGTCCCATCCCCCTAAAGACATGGCATTCAAACAATGGTGGAACCCTGCAAAAACTATTGAGTCCTCTCAAAGCTCTCAAGAATCTTTCAAATCCCCCGAGTTGAGAACTCAAGACGAGGACTTAGGGAATAAACCTTCTACTTCCAGAGGAGTAGAAATTTACGAAGGAAGGGCAGGTGACACCTAAAAAAGTGCCACCTCTAAAATTTCTAATCCGGATTCGTCGGAAACCAGTTCCGAAGAGTCTGACGGCGAATCAGACCATAGAGTAGCTAAAGAAATAGGAAAGTCAAGACCGACCTCAGCAGCCGCACACGGGAAACAAACGAAATTAAAAGGGCAAGAATTTTTGAAAAAACAATACAAAAAGTTTGACCTTATTTCGTTAGAAAAACCGAAAAAGAAAAAACCGCAAGAAACAGAGGAGAAAATAACGACACAGTCAGGTAGAACGGTTAAAAAACCTGACAGATGGAAATATCCCTAATTAATGTAAAGACAAATTTCAAATATGTTAACTTTAACACCATAATAAATTCAACAGTATGCAAGTGAAGTTAACTAAGTCAATATTAATGAAAAAAAAATAATACGAGTAATATCAAAACACTGGTGATCAGAGAGAGAGGTTGGAACAGAAAATAACCAAAGGTAGGAAGATCGTGGACGACTGAAAACAACAACTGGCTTTGAACCCCATGTTTTGGTACGCCGGGGGAGTACCTAAAGGCCAATTTTTTTTTTTTTTTGTTGGTTTTTTTTTTAAACGACCGTAGGAAGGGATATTTCTCAGTCCTTCAAGTGTAAGAAATTAGCATTTTTCCGCCAATCAGGGACAGTCAAAACAATACTTGAAGGTTGAATAAAGACTTCTGTGAGCTAGTTAAGTTTTCGTTTTTTGGATCAGAATACTTTGAAAGACAAAACAGAGAGTTTACTTTCTTATAGTTCCGAGGCGAAAAAAAAGAGAAAAGCGTTTTAATTTCATTATATTATATCTATGACGTATGCTGTCCTACAGCTCTGTGTTAAACATTACTTCCAAAGAGAAATAGAGACATTAATGTCTTTAGCTCCTTAGCGAAAAATTTAATTTCATTAGTTTATATCTATGACGCATACAATAACAGAGAGATCACTGTTCTATAGTTCTGTGACAAAAATGTTCTTTAATTTCATTGGTTTATCTGTGACATATCTTGTGCTCTAATTTTTGTGACATATTTTCGCAAGTCAGTCACGTTATATCTTACCTATACTGACTCAGGTCCCCTCGAATTTTCTATGAAAAATCGACCCATGTCCTAACTATGATGGATATTATCCAAAACAAGAAATTATCAGTATAAAAGCGTCTAATCACATGGAATATTTTGTCCTAGTGCAGATTATAATTGTTTTAGGCCTACACATAAAATAGCATACCAGTGTAATTATGTGCTGCAAGTTTGCTTATTCATGTGTTTCTTACTCGAGAAATATAATGTTTCTTACTCGAAAAATGTATGTACCAATATATATTTCTATTGATAAATTTATATGTAGAATTTTACGGCGAATGTGGAATTGTATCCCAATAATAATATGTAAAATTTTAAAACCGGTTGATGAGTTAAGATATATAGATTCAAACCCCGTGTATGTCCAATGACAGCTAAGTAAAAACCCACAAGGAATTTCCTAATAATATGAAGGTGTTTTTCGCTTAACGGATTCTAATAAGACTTTAATATCATATTTATTTACTTAGTTCAGAAAGGTTTGCTCAAACAATAGCCTTCTAAAAAGATATCGATGTCGGTTCTTCATTACGCTTATATTTTTTGCCAAGCATCAACTTGAATCTACGCGGGCAAGCTTGGAAATCCTGCATCTAATTACCTTATTTGAAAGGCGAATATCTGGCACTAATGTTGAATTGTAATTACGGAAAAATCCTGAAACTAAGAAGACGAAAACCAAGAAAAGAACACAGGGAAACAGCTGAAATGCAGAGGTTAAACCCGGAGCCCCATGAGAACGTCTAAGCCAAGAAATAGGGAAGACAATAGAAAACCAGTGGGTATAGAGGTCTCCACTCATCCTTTCTATGTCTTGTTCCCTCATTGTAGTATTGTTTGCGTAAAACTGTGTGGTTACGACGTTGCAACATGCGTTTCTTATACAGCACGGACGTGCGTGAACAATGCAGGCATGGAATATGTTGTAAAATTAGACCTCAAACTTAATAATGTAGGGTAAATTATGTTTATTTAATAAGTATTAAAGAATTATATAAGCCCTTTATGTTTATTTAATAAGTATTGGAGAATTATATAAGCCCTTTATCGAGGTTTCCGTTCTCAAAACAAATTTGAAGACATCTCTGTTTTGAATTATGTTTTAGATGTTTTAATTCTGTCTCATAGCGTAGAAATTAATGTACCCAATCAATACGTGACTTATATGTACTATGAGTGTTTACTTTAAAGAACGTTTGATTCTGCCTCGTTATTTTCATTACAGGAAGTAAATGAACACATTGTTTATTGAGCATTACAATGAGCTGCCCAGTACAGGTACGACCCAGTAGCATCTATTTTCATCATATCTCAACCAACGAAGAGTACTCACCATAGACTCCAGGCAATTTTCATCCCAGCTTCGTCTACGAAAACAACAGTTACCCTTGATCGTTGTTTCTTCGACCATTAGGCATATTACGTATCATGTAACACTATATTTGAAGTTGAATTCTTAGAAACCCATCGATCAATACACTATAAACTATTTTTAACTATATTTTAAGTTAAATAATATTTAAAGACATTTGAAGGTATCTGAAGCTGAAGTTAGATACAATTTGAAGTTTAATTCTGAGAACTCCATCGATCAGTACACGATAAATAATATTTAAAAATATTGGTAGTCAAATGATACTTAAAGACATTTGAAGATATTTGAAGCTGAAGTTAGAGACAATTTGAAGTTTAATTCTGAGAACCCCATCGATCAGTACAAGATAAACAATATTTAACAATATTTGAAGCTAAATGATATTTAAAGACATTTGAAGATATTTGAAGCTGAAGTTAAAGACAATTTGGAGTTTAATTCTGAGAACCCCATCGATTAATACAAGATAAACGATATTTAACGATATTTGAAGCTAAACGATATTTGAAGATGTTTGAAGTTCAAGTTAAAGACAATATGTTAAAAGAATCACTATAGTTTGATGACAACCCAATCCAAATCCAAACGTTAATTACCCCATGATTATCATAGGAATCACCGCAAAGGCTAATCGACGCAAACCATGAGCTAAAAATTTTATAAAAGGCACAAATAAACAATTGTACACAACAACATATTCTCTATGTGCCTCAAAAAATCCTAAAAATGATATGCTGAGAAGAAATACACCAACACCTGTAGTGGGAAGCATCATTTCCCAATTGACTATTAGGGAAAAATTGTCGTGTAAAGACAGTCAGGCTCGAACTGTTCCAGGAAGAAACCATAACGTAAATGCTTCAAAATTTTTGCCTAGACAAAAAGAGTGAATGACAATAATTTAAAACAGAAGGGTGTAGTACACTAAGGACTCGAAGGTGATGAATAGATGTAAATCTACATATGTTACTTCCTAATAACTTGGACAATTCAAAAATTCCAATAGTGAAAGTGTTTTAATGTTACCAGTGAATATGGTAAATCCAATATTGCTTGTTATAAATCATTTATGTATGTACCGCTAGACGTTCAAGTAGAATTAGGTGTAGTGTTATCATGTTATCCGTTCAATGTAGCGTAGATAGAATGTAGTATGCCATATAGACAGCAAAATAAAAAAAAGCCTTGTAAAAATGGAAAAAAAAAATCTTTAGTATAGTAGCTAGCCTAGAACCATGAATAATCTTAGTCTGGTAGATAAATTTTAGATAGGGATGTAGAATAAAATAAAAAAGTAATAGAGAAAATTTTTAGCACTCCTGATTAAGCCATAACATATATATAAAATAATTATGTAAAAGAAATAGTTAATAAATGGCGAACATTTAAAAGCCCAAAGGCGAGCAGTTACTAATAACGGGACGTCATTAATTGATGGGAAGGGTGATATTTACCATGAGTGAAATACGATGTATTTAAAATACCAAAATAAAGTTCCTTCTTTCTAAAGATAATTCCGATCTCCTATAATTAAGTTAAACCTAGTTTTAAAAATGAAGTCCTTAATCAGCAAAGAGAAAAAGTGCAGTCACCCCAGACAAAGAACGGCGCTATCCAGGCTAAAGATTTCGCTAAGAGAGCGAGAAATGAAAAATATGCTAAGTACAATATTTCTAAGGGAGTTTAAAAGGTAAGATCCGTGAGAACGCTTGAATCATCAGAAATATTTAAAAGAATTTATTGGACGAAAGGTTCGCATCCTTGAACCATCGGGCCAATTACGAGCCAGTCCTCACGGCGCAGGACTGAAAAGCTATGTTTGATAAGGGGGTAGGAGTGCTTTTTGAGATGATTTGTAAATCAGATTTGGAAGGATTCTTAATGTAGATTCAGGACCATTCAGACAGAATTCTTATATTCTTTCATCGTTGTCACTGTTATTGTCATATGAAGTGACCCACTGCTGTGCACCTAAGCATGTAAGTTCAATAAATCTATTGCCCTTTTTGTCTGTGTTTATTTCATTTTATATGTCTGCATCTAGTCTAATAATAGGTAATTAGTTCGTATGTCTCCAAGGTAAACGCTCCCAAAGGAATCTGATCTCCAGATAGCTCGAGAAAAAAGAGGCCACATTTATATGTCTACATATTCAATTTTCTCCCATTAATTGAGAGCGGGGCTAGCCTAGTTGACACAATCTTTAGCGCTATAAGTGGCGCTGTCGGAGAAATTACAAGGTTTATGTTCATGACCCTTGGGCATAATATCGCCTTTGACGCGGTCAGTATTTAGTACCGCATTTAGTATAAGCCAAATAATTTTTCTATTGCTACAATCGTTCGCGGATCTAACGACTCTTTATCAACAGTTGCAGCAAGATGAAGTCGGACTTTGCGAAACCTTTTTAACAAGACAAACAGATACCCTTCTGGAAATACCTGGATATACTTCCCATTTTTTGCACAGAACAGCATTGAAGAGAGGAGGTTTAGCTATTTACACACGGCAAGAGTACTCGGTATGCATTAACAAAGAATTAACCCGGAATATAGAAGGAATTTATGAATCACTTTTACTGGAAATATGTTTACCTTCACAGAAGAAATTAACAGTTGGAGAAGTATACCGTCCACCGGCAGGATCTGCTTCTTCATTCTTGGGAAACTTAAGCCAAATATCGGATCATCTAGAGAAACCTGGGAATGAAGCTATCTTAATGGGGGACTTCAACATCAATCTTACTCTTCGTCTATCTTCCGGTGCGGCAGATCTGCTTAGTATAATGTCTGATTCGAATATGTACCCCTCGACGACGATTCCAACCCGAGTAACTGTGATTTCTTACTCACTGATTGACAACATTTTTTTGACTCTGCCTCCAACATCAGCCTCAGTTCTTCTATCCGACACTTCAAATCACTTCCCTCTGATTACAAATTTCAAAATACAGCATAAATATCCAAAGCCTAATGCTTCGATTAAGCAGGGGTTCACTACCTAGAAACTGAATGATGAGAACTTGAAAACTCTTAATCAAAGTCTGGAGAGCACATTCTGGGAAATTGTTATGAATACAGATAATGTTAATTCAGGGTTTGAGGAATTTCATAACATTTTCATGAGAATATATACGGATTGCTGTTGTGAAAAGCGTTCAAGGAAGACGGGACGGAAAAATCAACCCATAAGCTCTTGGATTAGTCATGGACTGCTCCAGTGTATTAACAGGAAAAATAAACTGTGGATGGATTACACAAATGACCCATGCATTGCAACGCTGGAGATATATGAAAAATATGAAAAATTTCTTCGATCAGTTTTACGCAAAGCTGAACGAGATTATTTTATTGGGAAAATAGATAAAAGCGGTAAAAATTCTCGGAAAATATGAATGGCTGTTACCTCTATACTGTCTTTCTGCAGCCCCGCCGCCTGAGCTTCCATCTAATTTATCTGTCAATAGGGGGACGGTAAGAGGACCAGATCACGTCGCAAATGCATTGGGAACATTTTTTGCAGAAGTGGGCAGAAAAACAGCAGATTCTGTTAGGAATTCCGCGAAGAGTTTTAAAGATTACCTTGGCCCGGCATGCACTAAATACATGGCAATAGCACTTGTCTCTCCGACTGAAATTCTGCTAATCGTACTAAATCTAAGAGGCAATTCGGCTTCTGGGTTCGACCGAGTACATACCAAAGTGTTAAAAGCAGTTGCCCCTTCAATCATAGAGCCCCTTACTTACCTCATAAATGTGTCTCTGCACAAGGGTACATTCCCAGAACTGCTAAAGAAAGCTAGAATAACTGCACTGCGCTAAGGGGCTTCTTGAATTGACCCGGCTAATTACAAACCTATTCGTATCCTCTCATTTTTTTCAAAAGTTTTTGAAAAACCTATGCAACAGCAGCAACTCCAGTTTCTAGAGAAAAAAGAGTTTCCTAATAATCACTAGTTTGGGTTCAGACCAGGGCACTCCACGCAGGATGCACTAACGGCATTAAGTTTATGGAGAAACAAAGCTTTGGATTCTGGTCTACTACCTGCAGTGGTTCTGCTTGATATCAGGAAAGCATTTGATAGCATGTACCATTCAATTCTCCTCGGGAAGCTTGAACATATAGGAATAAGAGGTGAAGCTCTGGATTGGTTCAGATCATATCTGAGGGACCGCAGGACTTATTTGGGAGAAGATCCTGGAAACGATGTGCTCGTTAACTGCGGTGTCACCCAGGGCTCAATGTTAGGACCATTACTTTTCCTGATCCATGTTAACGATCTGAGTCGAGTACTGAACCCGGAACGAACAAATCTTTGCTGCTGTAACTTGTGCCAGGATGAAAACTCCCTCCGGTCCGAAGGTGAAGATGATGAGCTCGTGGCCTTTGCCGATGACACCACGCTTGGTTGCTGTGAAACGGATAAGACAACGCTCATGTCTAAACTGAGGGAATTTATGGAGGGGACGTATCTCTGGATGGATGCTAACCGACTTGTTATTAATGTTGAGAAATCTTGCGTTCTATTTTTTTTCCCGGGTTGGAAGTGTTCATCGGGAGGTATGTGGTATCCGGACATCCAGAGGTGTGATTAGTCAACCAGAAAAGCATTTTGCAAAATACCTAGGAATCCTCCTCGATGAGAACCTATCATTCGTGCATCATATTCAAGCAGTAGAGTTGAAGCTATCCCAGAATTTTGGAATAATAAAAAAACTGAAAAGCGCTTTGCCGCAGAAAACGCTGGTCCTCCTGTACAACGCTCTTATAAAACCCCATTTACAGCATTGTGCAATGATCTGGCATTCAACTTTTAAATCCCACCTGCGAAAACTGAATTCGATTCATCAGCGATGCCTGGTATTAATTGGAAAAAATGAAGAGTACTTGTCATTAGGGTCCCTGCATCAATTATCATGCTTGACCTTTGTGTTCAAGTTTTTAGCTGGAGAGCTGCCATCTGCGTTTAAAAGATTATTTCGACCTATTTCAGACCAGCATAATTTGCATACCCGATCATCATCAAACCTGCAAATACCCCTCATCCCCACCGTGCGATCAGATTTCGCTCCTAACGTAGCTTGTGCAAAGATATGGAACCTGATCCCAGAAGAGCTGAGAAGTAGGAGCTCCCTCTTATCATTTAAAAAAGAGTAAAAAATCATTTAATAGCATTACAAATGAATAGTTAATAAAAAAAAATAGAATTAAATGTAAGTAGTAAATTTAAATTACAAATGTATGATTTTTAAATATGACGGGGTGGTTTCCCCTGAGGGTAAGGAACGGGAAGGTAATAGTTTTAGTTATTTGGTAAATGAGGGGTATGGTTGTGTCTGATATTAGGAGCGGTGACCATTCTGCGTATTATGTTAAATTGTAATGATTTTGTTTCTCGGCGTCCAGGAATGGACTGAGTATTTTGATTATGTGTGATTTATCATTTTCATTTGTTAATAAACCCATTGAACTTGAACTTGAACATGTTCATCACTATAATATAAAGCATCTTACACTTCATGTTTGGAACTCATGTCAGTTAACACTAAGAAGTGAATTGGGTGGATCCTTTAGCAATAACAAAAGGTTTAGCTGTGATTACATGTCATTTTCGACCCATCGTCACTGCCTAAGATGAACAATAGAAGAATTCCATTTGTCTGTCCTGATATTGACTTCTATGTTGGTGCTCTGAGTCCTCGTCAAATAGGTCATGGATTGGACTATTACAAGGGGCGTACTATAATGTTTCGTTCTGTACTACCCCTTGCCAGAAAATATCTTGTACCTGCTGCATCAAATTTTGCAGTCTCAACACTACAGGACTGGGAATTGGGTAAAAATTTCAAGGGGGCTGTTAAAGAAAATATTAGATCTTCGGCAAAAGCCGTTGGTGAGCAATTAAAATCTCAGCAAAATGGGAAGGGATTAAAAAGGGTGCGTGGTCATCATTCACTCATCAGTATCTACCCAGGTGGGAAGCGAAGGACATCAACAACGACTTTGAGGAATAAAAAGAAGAAGAGCAATAAGAAAAGAAGATGATTTCTTCAGATGACCTATCTCCCCCACAAAGAATCACATCCATCAATCAGCTCCTAATTGAATCTATTCAATGCTGAAAATGTTGATGTCAGTGCCAAGTATGGCTACTATGAACAATTTCATCCTCAACAACCCCTCTCGGAAAAAATATACACTTTCAGATATTTTCCAATGAAGATTATTTCATTAATTTATCATCAACATTTATTGATTTAAATGTTGCGGTGGATAAAAAGTCAGATAATACAACTCCCACTGCTGCCGACGGCCTGTCCTATGAAAACTGTATCCTGCACAACCTGTTCAAACAAATTAATGCATTCATTAATGGAACATTTGTGAGCACTAGTAATAATTTATCCAATTATGCAAGCTACATACAATTTATGATGATAACTCCAAAGGAATATAAGGAGTTGAGAGGACAGGCACTGGGCTATGAATATAGATCAGGTGTTGATGATGACGGTGAGTTAACTGCTGCAGTGACCCAAGACTATCATCTAGTTGGAAAATTAAATCATGAGATATTTAATATATCCCAATGGTTACCCCCCAGTGTCGAAATTAACATAAAGTTACAACTAACACCATTGAATTTTATTTTGAAATAAATACTTGCTACAGCACCCTGTGCAAATGTCATTATTACTTCAGCCAATATAAATGTTAAAGAATTAGGTTATGAGCTCTGTTGCATTGGCAGTGGAAAAGCTGAGATCCAATGTTAACAATAATAAACTTCTTGTCCCCCATAAGATCACCAATCGACGTCACATTGCCACTGGCTCTTAAAGTTATACCGATTCATCATTTATCAATGGAGAAATCCCACCAAAACTCGCTTTGGCCCTTGTGAAGAGTGCTAGTGCCATTGGAACCTGGACTGCATCCCCCCATGATTTTAATTTTTTTGGTCTACCCAGCCTTGTGTGCAAAGTGAACGGAATTCCACTGTACTCTCTATCATTTGATAAAAAATCCTACAGAACTCTGTATGAGTTGACTATGGAAACCCTAGACCATTACTCAGAACTCCTAAAAAATTAAATAACTAATTCAGTGTTGTCAAAAAATAATGATGTAATAGATTTGGACCCGTGTAGCACTCAAGATGTGAGTATAGTACGAACGGGGAATGTATATTTAGAGTGCACATTTGCCGAAACTTTGACTGAAAGTATCACATTAATATCACTGAGTCAATTTGAAACCTATTGGGAAATAACACCCGACGGCAGTCTTTTACTAGACCTTGCACCATGAACACAAACCAAATAACCAGCGTATTTAATATGGTACTATACATGTCCCAATAGAAGTCCTATTGTATACCATAGGACTTCATTGAAAAAATTCCAAGTGTTAACAATACCCTAACCATTGTTAATAGCAGTTCGTAGAGCTTGAAGACAGGTCTTTGGCTATACATCTTTCAAACAGCGAAGAATATCAGATTTTTTTATCTTCTTGACCTACCATATAAATTTTACAGTCCACACATCAGCAGCTTAATTCAGAGTAGTCGGACAACTATTATTCAAAATCAGAGGGGAGTACAGGATCTAATGACTAAGACATGTGGCTTTCATGCACTACTTTTTTTCATGTTCAGATGTCGTGGCTATACCTACAAGCAGTTTCTCAGTTTTACGTTGACTTTCCTGGACTGAATGACTTCCTAGTGGAAAATATACTTTCAAGTGTTTTTAATTTTTATTTTAGTGCCCTACGAATAAAATTTTATAAAAATGTATGTAAAATTCTTTATTAATAAAAATAATGTATATACATGATCAAAACGACTTTTCTACTCTTTAGGTTTCATCTTCTACTACGTATGGGTGTTTGTCAAGAACAACTAATGTACCATGATATATTTAAAATACAGGATTCTTTCCTTCTAAAGATGATTCGGGCAGAAATTAAACGTCCCCTAATTGAGTTCAAATACCGCTTCCAAGAGTCTAAATTCTTAATCAGCAAAAAGAGAAATTGCATTCGAGCTTCAGTCAAACAACGACGCTAGTCGTTCGAATTTCGCTAAGTTAATTAGTAGCAAAAAAAATGCTATGCGCAATATTTCAAAGGAAGTTTAAGTGGCAAAAAACCGTGTGAATGCTTGAATCATCAAAAACATTTAAAAGAATTCATTGGACGAAAGATTTACATCCTTGGTCCTCTCGGGCCAATGGCGAGCAGTCCTCATGGCGCAGGACTGAAAACCTATGTTTTGGTAGTAGGGTAGATGCGCTTTTGAATTTGAATCGTAAGTCAGATTTGAAACGATTAGTAAATCAGACCTAGAGAGATTCAGACGAAATTATTATATTCTTGTCACCATTATTGTCATTGAAGTGACCCGTTGCTGTGCAACTAAGAATGTAAGTTCAATAAATCTATTGTCTTTTTTATCTGTGTTTATTTCATCTTATATGTTTGCATCTAGGCTAATAATAGATAATTAGTTCGTAAGTCTCCAAGGTAATTGCTCCCAAAGGAATCTGATCTCTAGATAGCTCGAGAAAGAAGAGGCCACGCTTTTTCATCCCTACAAACACCAAAAGTCGTTACCGCCACAGCTTAGAAAAAGTTTCTAATCCCTGCTAGCCTATAAGAATTCGTATTTCTTAAGTCAGATCTAATTGCGCCGCGGAAACAAAGCTCTGAGACGTCAGAAATTATAGTTCAATAATTCTTAATTCCTCATAACTTTTGATGGATTAAATTAAATGAAATAATTCAAGGATATTCAAAATTAGCATTAAAATACAATTCGATTAATATGTATATTAGAGAAATTACGGCATCCGGTTCAAATGTAAGAAATAACAGTAGGGAAATAAACCTATGCCATTCATATCTGATTTATTGAGTAAGCCGGGTTTTGTTTTTGACTGGTAAGAATACGTTTGATTCAAATACTAATTTTTCTATCACAACCCATAACAAAATAGTTTCTTCAATGGTACACTAATGCGGGTCATTTGAATTCACAGTATACTGATCCTGATGTTTTGCACTGTCAGGGTCACATTTTCTACAGTATAATGTAACTTCACTCTTACCATATCTCTTTTTATAGTGAATAATACTATTTTCATTCATTTTGTAAAATTTGTGTGTTTCAATTTGCTTTTTTGAAGTAATGTCACATACAGTGTCCTCAAGTGGTGAATCACATTCTGTAACAGCCAAATAAAATTCTGTAGGCTTATAATCATAGTAGCCATTGACTTCGCAACAATGACATAGAAATCATATTCTTTTGTTATTCCAAAAGTTGAATCGTAGACCTGGTTCCTCCTCCCAAAACAATTTAAACCCATGACGATACCAGTCTTTTAGCAGTAACCTAAAATCACGTTTAGGATTCTTTCCAATCATACCCGGATATGTTTTCTCCCACTGATTACATTTATCATAGTTACAATTACAGCGCAGGTGTCCTCTAGGGTCAGAGTCACACATCTCTTCAAAACAGGAATTACAACCTTTAATTTGTACGGCATATCCTCTCTGCAATTTACACGGGTTGCATAATCTACACTTTTCATCATACTCATCAATTATTTTACAATTCTCACAGGATGACCAACTGCCAGTGTATACATGCATAGTGGACATGTATAGAACATTTTTTCATGTGTTGACACTCTTACCGCCAAAATTAAACTGGGTTAGGATCAACAATTTGAGTAAGAGAAAGAGAGGATTAAACTCCTTTTGAATAACAACTTTGTCGTAAAGAATCCATACTCTTCAATTTCTGAGGTAGTGTGTGTTCAAAAGACAGACCATTATATTATTTTGTCTTGTCGTGATTTGTGTCAATAAATCGTTCAAATGCCTTTTTACCACAACGTAAGATTTTCTAGTAATAGTCTAATCAGTTTTAATTATATCGACAAGCATTCCCTGAGAAAATATCTTCCTTTGAATAGATAACTCCAGAAAATCATCATCTTGAATCAGACATTTTTCCATAAAGACAAAATTCCCTATAATTCTCTCTTTCTCAAATCTATCCATTTTTTGGAGTCCTAACACTCTCACGACCAACTTCAGAACAACCAAGATTCTTTTTCTACTTTGACTATAAGCTAACCTTTTATAGAAAAAACATCTTCGATTTAGAAACAATTTTATTAAATGTAATTACAACAATAATAATAATCACTGATACAATTTATTCTCCTCGATATATTTCACTAGTGTATCTAAAGCAGCTTGAAAGCTATTTATATGCACTATGTTCAGTATCGCTGCAAAGAATAGATGCTCCTCCAATTTAAATTTTCTCAATGATATCACATATCTTGCGTACATATCGTCCCATTCAAGGCTTAGTCTACATCCTCGTGTAATTTCCACTGCCATATTTGGTACTCTCGCCTTTGCATAATTACTGCTACCTTCACCACCATCAAGCTCCAATAGTGTGAACAAACCACTCATTTTCTATTTTAATATTGTGTCAAATAATAGAGTACAAAAATAAACTATTCTCTCTCTGAATCCAATTCTCTTACTAATATAAATTATAATGAAAATATCTCCTTATATTGATTCTGACTGCTATGGATTGGTTGATATAGCATCATAACTATACTAATCAAGCTACCGTATATTGAGTACCCTCTGTATTCGTTGTCTCTGATTGGTCCAGAAAATGGGTATTGACCCTAGAAAAACCTGTCTGACAGCTCATGTCCCTTGCGTGGTACTATATGCCTGTCTGTGGTAAGTCTTGTCCCGATGAAACTGCACACATATTTATACCCAAGGCCTTGTCCCCCTCCCGTGGTAATTGATAACATACTACTAATCAACGAGTTGATCAAAAGAATTATTTCCAAAGGAAGATTTTATTTAACTGCATCTTTAAGTTTAGCACGTAAGAAATTAGCTTTTTGTCTTAATTTTGGCTTGGTTTGGTTTTACACAACTTGTTTTTTTTGTGACCTCGAAATGCCACAAATTCTAAGAAACTATCTAGGTGACCCTATTCTTGTGATATAGATATCCTATAATTGAGGCAAATCTTTCTAACAAAGCAGAATTTGGCTCCAATGAATCTTTCTTAGATGCAGCAGTGTCTCCTATCCAAAGATTTTATAGCTTTCCATCCTGGAAAGACCTTTTTATGGATCCAAAATAGAGTCTTTTGAATAATAAAAAGGTTTTCATTTTACTGCGTCCCCTAAAACGCTAATATTGCAGTCTTTGAAAATAATGCATCAAATTAAGTGAATCTTTTGGTTACAAACATTGTCATTAGTCCAAAATTTTAATAGCTACTAGCTGTAACTATCAAAGTTCGTATTTCCAGAACATATAGCAACAGGTCCTTTTTTCCTGAGCCTCCCTTCCCAAGAACATACCCATATATATGTTTGGCAAATTTGCTTTATTGCATATCCTATGCAAATAGGGTATAGGGAGCAGGGATCCTCCCTCACCCTGCAAATTGTATATATGGTATTGAACATCTCCCTGGCGCGCCAAAATTTTACAAAATTAATCATAAGCTTATTAACTTACTATCATTTCTGTTGCTAGTTTCGTGGGAAACTTGAAAATATATAAATAAAATTTGATTTCAAGTTAAACTAAAAAAATTAAAAAATTCTCAAAAATCTATGAATGTAAATGAAAATGAGTGATGCAAAAACAAAATCTGGTAGGGTCTAAGGTTAATTTAAAGCTGAAATTTAGGAAGGGTAACTACCTCCCGGGAAATTATGATGTTGTTAGACTCCAGGATGAGAATTTGAGATAAATTTTCCTGGAACAGTTGAATACTAAATTTCAAAGTTTAAAATTTGAAAATGTGGAAGATGGATGGAATAATTTTAGGAAAATAATTTGTGAAGTTGCCGATGGTGTCTTAGGGAAGAAAGTTAGGAACGCAGCTAAGAATATTAGCGAAAAAGCCTTATGTTTAATAGAGAGGATAAGGGGCTTGTACAAGAATTATCTGAGTGATGGTGGCCAGCGTTTATCCCCCCCCCCCGGCGATTACTCCCCCAGAAAATATCCCCGCGGATAATACCCCCTTCCCGGAAAATACCCCCGCGGTAAATACCCCCCTCCCCCCGGAAAATACCCCCCGCGGTAAATACCCCCCACGTGGAAAATAAGGCTTTCCAAATTTGATAAATTTACTTGAGTTTTTTTTATTTCCGTAGGGGGAAGGAATTTAGGTACTTGTGTATTATGCCCCACTCACTCAAGTCTACGCTGTGTAAAATCCAAGAACTCTCCAGTTTTTTAGTTAGTTTCTTCGTTACTTTAGAAATAAATTTGGGCTATAGATTTGCATATTGGGGGGGGGGGTAAAGTATAGCGGGTCTGCATGCAAACTGGGTTTGGTACAATTATTCTGCATATTAGATAGATAGATAGAGAAGTGTATTTTAAAGCCAAATATACGGCCATGAACATAGTAAAATAACATAAATGAAAGGCACAAATAACATAAACTTTGATCAGCGATCATCATAAAACACTTAAATGAAACACTACATTAACCTAATAATATTACTTAATACTTGGAACGACGGTCATTAAAAAAAAAACACTTAACATTTGGAAAAAGCACTTTTTCTGACTTCAAACTGTCTAAATACTTTACTCCCCCGGTAAATACCCCCCGAAAAATTCCCCCCCCCTTCCGTGAAAAAGAGGGCTTTCCAAATTTGAGACTTTTATTTGAGTTTTATTTTTTATTTTCCGGTATGGGAAAGAAGTTTTGGTACTTGTGTATTATGGGCAACTCACTCAAGTTTACGCTGTGTAAAACTCGAGAACAAACCGGTTTCTTCGTTAGTTTTTTCAGCTAAGCGCGAGGCAAGACAAAGAAAAGTGACGGAATATATGGGAAATCTATAATTTGGGCTATATATTTTCACATAAGGGGGAGGGGTAGAGTATTTGGACAGTTTGAAGTCAGAAAACAATTCTTTCTACGTATGGCCAGTAAAAAATTACAGAAGAATGACGAGTTATCTGGAATTTTTTTTTACAAAAAAAAAAAGTAATGTTTCACTTAAGTGTTTTTCCGAGTGCTAAGTGTTTTTTTTCAATGACCGTTTTTCCAAGTATTAAGTACTATTATTAGGTTAATGTAGTGTACCATTTCAGCATTTAATGATAACCCCTGATAAGAGTATATGTTATGTGTGACCTTCATTTATATTATTTTATAATGTTCATGGCCGCATATTTGGCTTTAAAATTCATTTCTCTATATATCCATTTAATAAGCAGAACACTTGAACCAAAGAAACTTTGTACGCAGACCCGCTATACTTTATTCCCCCCCTCTAATATGCAAATATATAGCCCAATTTATTTCTAAAGTAACGAAGAAACTAACGAAAAAACTGGTGTGTTAACGAATTTTACACAGAGTAAACTTGAGTGACTGGGATATTTTCCGCGGGGGGATATTTTCCGGGGGGAGGGGGTATTTTCTGCGGGGTATTTTCCGGGGGTTATTTTCGGCACGGGGGGTATTATCCGGGGGGGCGATTCGCTGGGGGTGGGGGGTTAAACGCCTAGAACCCTGAGTGATAGATCATATGAAAACAAAAGGGATGTAAAGAAGGTGGAGAAAGCATTAAAATATGAACTAAGGAGGTGCGAAGTCTTTGAATCACGTATAGCTAAATCTGAGGATATTTTACATGTCCATTCTAAAAACAGAACGGTTCTGGTGCAATAATACGGACAAATCTAAAAAGTCAAGTTTAGTTAATGCTAATGAAATAAAATAAAATAGGATGAATATATAATAGTTTTGAAACAAATTTAGTCTATATATTTGCACATTAGTGGGGTGGTGGGGGGGGGGTGAAGCATAGTATATATTAAACCTAACCTAACCGAGGTACCCTTTTCCCCCTTAAACCTTAAAAAACAATCGTTTAAATATTGTTACTCATTGAGAAACCACGGCTTTGCAGTTATTTATGTTAGCGATCTCTTGAGAATAGCTTGTTTGACGGGTTTTTCGTGACTGGTTTCCTTGTACAATATATAAAAGTCTCCGTATTACAAACCAGCACCAAAAGAACTCTATAACATATAACTTCAGGCAGATTGGATAGACAACAGTAGACATTAGGTTCTGAAATTTTGATACCATTTTTGGCGTCTATAAACATATAATGCTAAGAGTCAATCAAATACCATGACAGTACAACCTCACTAATATATAAAGTGACTTGACTTATCTTGGTTTTTAATAGCCGTATTAAAAACACCTTTCTTTCTAAATCTTCCGATTTCGTATTTATCTAATTGGAGAATAATCATTTTGCATTAGTTCAACGTTACAGATAAAAAGCACCTCGCGTTCGCCGACGACTCTTATCTCCTACTTGTCTCCACCCCTTTTATTTAAGCAAACTGTTGGATTCCATTTTTCAGTCAGTTTCCATAAACTGTACAATAAACGATAGGAGTTGTAAGTGATTTGTGGATAAAAATAGAATATTAAGGAGGTGATTATGACGAAAGACGGAATAAGTATTTGTAAAGACTGTAGAAAAGTTAGAAGAGATAAACTAAATCAATCACTGACTATTAGTGTGCTTTGTATAGTAATTTTTCTTGATTTTGGAATGTGTGCCAGTTTAAGCTCTAGACCTACAAAAGAAGATTTGTCATTATTGGATTGCTACAGTAAATGCACTCAAAAGGTAATTCAAGCTGCTATAAAACCTTTCCACGAATTTTCACAGATATTTAAAAGAAGACGGAATATAGGCCTATGTGGTCAGGGGTCTCACTTCTTCCTTAAACAAATTGCATTAAAAAGCTAAGGCGAATTATAGGATAGAAATCATATGGGGTAGGAAAAATAAATATCCCATTTGATTCCCCATTTAACCTAATTCACCCTTTTAACTCAATTAGGCTAAATGCTGTTTCATAGGCACCATTATTTCATTCCGAGTTTCATTGATTTTCGCTATATTAGGCTATATAATATTTTCAGGTTCTTTTCAGTGGGATCGATTCACGAACGTTTGGACAGAGGGAGAGAGAAAATGTCTTTTCAGAAGGCGGTAAATCTGTCGTTTTATTAATTTTGTCAATTAAAATATAAAAAAGGCATTAATACCTAAAAGGTATTTTTCAAAATCTGAGGGAAAACATGCCCTCCTCTAATTGACAGACACTTGACGCAAATGGAACGCACCTTATTTTACGTTGGCTAAAAACCTGTGCTGTGATTGCGCTTGAATACCTTGTGGAACACTATATTTACCAAATCATATTATTGAGTTACGACTAAAGTGAATGCACCACTTGATGCCTTTATTTATGCTCTTTACAAATATAATAATCATTTTTGTTGGAAATTAATTTTAGTCCCCACACCTATATATACCACTACCGTGTATATATTCTCACCTTAGGGGGGTGGGGGGACCGATTGAACGGACCTCTCATGTACCGCAGACCTACACTTACACCCAACCCCATACTAGGACCATCTCTACACCGAATGGTATATATAGGGGTGGGGGCTAAAATTCATCTCCGACAGAAATTATTATTATATTCGTAAAAAGCATAAAAAAAGGCATCGAGTGGTATATTCAGTTTAGTCGTAACTCAATAATATGATTTGGTAAATATTTACCCTAAAAAAATAACAACTAATATAGCATACTGATTAGCCGTATTATCCCTATTTCTGTGTTACAACTTCAGAAAATAGAGGTATGTCTATTTTCTTCGTCTTTGCTAAGAGTACTGTGGATTTACACCAAAATCAAAAGTTCGGAATAAGTGTAAGAATTTGACTGAAACGGTGATAGCGTTTTCAGAATCCTTAATTGAGGGGCACCCACTTTCAGATTGTGTCCTAAACATGGCAGAAGTGTGACAAGCGTGGCGGAACTGTACGGCAAAAGTGGCCTTCTGGGATGTAAAGAATGTGGCGGGAAGTGTTCGTGCTCTTGTCCTTAATCAAGAAGACCAAACTCTAGCATAAGTTAATAGGCATATATCCTAGGTGGGATTTTACTGGGTTCTGATAGAAGGATAAAATTCAATAAGGGTCGGTGAGACTTTCAAGAATCGCTCTACGACTCAACTTGAGTGTCACTACGACTGGCTAAATACTTGTGAGGCCTAGAATCCTACCCAAGTCCAGGGAACCTTCTTTCCAAGGCCTACCGTCCACGAGAAGTAGCCTACACTCCAAACTGAACTTAGACTCTAATAAGAAATAAGGAGGGTAACTAGTATCCAAGAAAATATACGATTTAAATAACTAACAGGGGCCAAATATTTTCGAAAAATGATGAGAAATGTTCAAGGTGCAAGCTGCATGTGTCTGAAATTTACCATCTGAACTATTTGCTGGAACCAAAACATTCGCGTTAAAAGAATGAAGGAAATCCTGTTAAAGAATGTTCTGCAACCCCATCCTGCAGGGAAATTTTCAGAAAAACAAAGTCTGAATGTTAACAAGTTTGTGAATTTTTCGAAAACGAAAATTGTTTTTAGCTTAAAATTTTTCTGGCCAAAAAGACCCTCTCTAAAAGTAGGTAGAGCAGAAGAGGTTATGTTCAACGGAAAGTTAATAGGCAGACACAACTTTCAAGAATAGACCTATAGTCAAAATTTGTTTCCAGATGATGTTTTCAAGTACTCTCCTTCGTCTCCATTCCCCCAGGTGACTTCATTTCAAAATTATATTGCTAAAATAGGCAAAAAAAAATATGAAAGAACAATCATATAGAGAAATCAATTATGACAAGCCCAGCCTTTTGCTCTAAAGATGAACACCAATATCGTATCAACTTATTAGTTTACTCTAATAAGTAAACATTGCCTGTATATATTCCGTTTCGTTATTTTGTAATGTTTGCTTAGACTGTCCTTTATTTACGATAATTTTTGTATTCATTGTTGATTTTTCTTATTCTTCCACTACCAATACAAGTTTTCCTATTCATACAGAAAATGAGATGAATTTACAGAACCTCTATTGACTTTGGTGTAATTGTGTTGCGGAGCAACGCTGTTGCCATTGTAGTTTCTTATGGTGATCAGTGATTTTGTTAACGATAAAAGTTAGGCTATAAATATGGCAAATTCGTCAAGATTGGATAAGTGAAACCGAGAAGAAAAGTCCTAAAGTTAGCAGAAATACCCAGAAAAAATACGAATTTTCCTTTTTGTAGCTTAGTATAATAGTATAATAAAGCACAAAAAATGTAAACAAAAAGATCGGGATCAAATCTGGTGGGAATTAGAAGCTAGTGTCCTAGCCATAGACGTATCCAGTATTTTGGTTGGGGGGGGGGGGGGTAAAAAAGGCATCAAAAATTTGTTTATGTACTGTTGTTACGTGTCTACAAATTGGGCAATTTTTGGGAGGCAGGGGGGCATACCCTGAAACCCCGCTGGATACGGCCTTGATCCTAGCTGTCCTTGGGGGGGGGGGGGGGTCAGAATCTGACCTACCCTCTGGGAGATGGAACGAGAGGGAACGTTCCTAAATGGTGTCATCAGGAAATCTAACCGAAGAGAGTGGTCTTCTGACAGCTTTCTAGACAATAAGAGTCATTGTCCTCGTTGTGCCCTTTCGGAATATGGACCCGTTGCAATCTGTGCTGAGGGAATTCTGTGATGGGGAAGGACTGGGTCCTTAAATTCTTGCCATAAACACTTATTCAAGAAGGGTATGTCATATTCAAAGCAAATTTAGGGGGGAAATAAAGGCAAGAGTTACAGTTGTTCCTTTTGTGGTCTGCACGATCCAATCTTTGTGGGAGGAGAGAGGGTAAAGGTTTCAAAATCTCTATTAGCCTTATTTTTTAATAGAACTGGCCTAATTCATTAGCAGACCTTGATCAGTAGATATAGTTAGGGCTTTGGTTGTCCGGGATCGTTCAGACCTCTGTGAGCAAAGAGGTTCTTTGTCATCTGCATCCATAAAGGCCCACTTATAAGGAGGCTTTACTAATAGTGAGACTTAGCTTGCGCTAATTTAAGCCAATCAGACCTTTGGTAGAATTTTCTAATTGGCTGGAATTTCTGTGGAAAATTCTGATTGGCTCAAATTAGTGCTAGCTAAATCTTAGTGTTAGTAAAATCCTATTGTGAATCGGCCTTAAGACTGACTTTTTGGATCTCAATTAAATTCGACAGGATTAGCAGCTAGTACTTTAGGATTCCAAAGCGATGAATATTGTCGCTTGTGTTTTCCGCCATCGTTCCCCATGGGTCTCTTGTTGCAACACTTGGCGGTATCCTTGGTACCGCAGGTCAAGTTATTCTTATTGATGAGTACATTTCTCTACGTCTTTCAATGCATTTTGTGGTGGACAAAGTGTTATCTACTTTATTATCCCTATCTAAGAGCCAATAATCTTAGAAATTAGCAAAAGGGTACCTGCAGGCATTTTTTAGGGGCCTGGGCTAGGATGTGAAATAGAAATTCTGAGAAAAATGTCATTTTCTAAGCTTTTCCATTTTGGTATATCTTTTCGTACTCTGTTGAAATGAGAATCTGAACTTGTGCCTATTAATGCAGACAACTTACTAAATACTATCACTGAATATATTATGTTCGGTACTCTTCTATTAACTGGACTCTTTTATATAGTGCTAGTTTGGTTAATGCTAATGAAATAAAATAAAATAGGATGAATATATAATGGTTTAGAAACGAATTTGGGCTATATATTTGCACATTAGGGGGGGGGGGGGGGGGGCGAAGCATACCATATATTAAATACGTAACCTAACATAACCTAGGTACCTCCCCCCCCCCCGAAAAAAAGAAAAAAAGAACACTTTAAATATCGTATACGCAATTAAAACCACTCTATATATTGTATTTCTCTACAGCGGTGTCTTGCATCATCCCGTAAAAACGTGTTTTTCAACGCGTCTCGAGTTTGAGATATAAAAAGAGTCCGGTAAATAGAAGAGTACCGTATGTTCTATATTCTATTTAATCCCCTTATATAAAAAAATCTGTTTTCTAAATTTAGTTTTCTGGCGCGTTTTTTGTTTCATTGTTTTAATGGAAACCTCATTTTAAGGTTTTTACTTTTAAGGTCAAAGCCACGACTACCGGAACTCTTCAATTTACTATTATTATGCGTACCTTGTAATTAGTAAATCATACCCGTTGATTTACTATCCTAAATTGCAATATTAGCTTTCCTTTCTTTTTTTTAATGGCGGATCGAATAAATTTTGGTCTTTATTGGCCGCAGGAATGGTTCGTAACGTCGTGGTGCTTTTTTTTGTTAAATTCGTCAAAAAAAGCTGGAGTTCACTCAGTTATTTTTTAATATTCATGTCTAGAATGTGTATCCTTAAGGATTGCATGTATTCTTAGTAACATAAGTCTATCCAGGGACTTATGGCTATCACGGCTTTTGAGAGGGATAAGGGGAATCCCCTTTATATTCCTATACCAACCCCCCGTTCCTTGCTCTCCAGCTCAAATGGTTTAGATATAGTTAATCTATTCTAGTGAATTTAATATGTTGAAAGTGGTGTTTGGCTCCCTTCCTGGGATATCATACAAGCCCTGTCCTAATGTGACGTAAATGTTGTAATTTATGTAGTTTTCGTGGTTCTTATTATAAAATTTCATGAAGTATAGGAAGCCGTTTCGGGGTTCCGGTTTTCAAGATGAACAAAAGAGAGGTTCAGTAATCGGTTATAGGGAAGCCAGCTATGTGACATATAAATAGATCAGGATTAATTCAGGTATAAGTTAGGGTGCATTTATTACAATGCCATTTCACAGGTGTTGAGGTTTCCTTTGTCATATTTTTTTGGGGCTGAAAGAAATTTTCTGACTGATTAGTGACAATAAGCTTCTGCATAACCAAGAACAACCATTTTAATTGACATGAATACTTTTGTATGATTAGTACTATTATGGGCGGGACTCAACCAAACTGAGCTGAGGTTCAGGCCATAATGGCCCATTGCCTCCAAATTTACTAAGTAATTAGCTATAATTTACTGGATAATTATATGTTGATAAAATTTCCAACTTCTTGTAAATTAAAATATCTGATATTTTATAAATAAAGTCCCAAATTATATAATAATATGAAACTTATAGAAAATGGTGGAAGGAAGTACCCAAATGTTGTTGTTTCGGGAGGCAATCAAGAATTTGTAGCCTCTCGAGCAGATGTCCTTGCTTTCAGTCCTACAAGTGCCCCTCCGATGTATCCGAAGCTATCTAGTTATCCGTCTCATCTGCCACGCTTGCCGTTGGCAAGATTTTATTTTTTTTCGTGTTAACCACTCTTTTTTAGAAGGGTCGGGAGGGGGAATCACAGAACATATCTTGCAAATATTCATAGGATTTTTCCGTTTCAGGTGGAAATTTCATTAACTTACTTTTTAGCTTTGTTGTGTATCTGAGGTCTCTGGCTACCACTCATGCTTTTAAATAGCCAACTTTTGAGTGTCAACGCAATAGATTTAACTGAATAACGAACGAATTGCTCCCATTTTTATCGTGTTTTCTTTTGTTTTACTCGTTCTTGGCCTCATCACAGAACGGTTGGTCGTAGGAAGTCGGTGGAAGTCTCATTCGATCGTAAATTAAAGCTTTCAATCAATCAATCAATTTATTAATACTAAAAAAAAAACAATTACAAACTTAATTTTTATACACGCCCAATATTCTCATATTTTAAAGTTCAAAAAAAAAAAATAAGAAAATTTTATAAAGCAAATAAAAAAAAACAGAAAAAAAACATACTTAAAAAAAAAAAAAAATGTATAAATAGAAATTTATTAAAATATGATAATTAAAAGTAAAATTAAAAAATAACTTAAAAAAAATATATAAACGAAGAGGAGATTGAAAATTAGGATTAAAAAAAAAAAAAAAAAAAAAAATCAGAAAAATATATTGAATGAAAAAAAGACATATAAATTTGGATGGAATGCAAAAAAAAAGAAGAAAAAAAAAGGTGAAATACTATACTGGAAATACCCGGTGAGAAGCTGCCTTTGCAGAAAGAGATAGAAGGACATCAGGAGGGATGAAGTTCCATAGTAAAATATATTGATAAACTGGAGACCTCTGACATGCTGTCGATGATCGCTTTGGTAAAATGAACCTGCGATAAGAGCTACGTAAAAAAGAAGAGTACCTACCTGAGCCTGACAGAAAGAAAAACTGCTACAGAGACGGTGGAAGTATACATAGAAAAGCAGAATGTGCTAAATAAAGGTAACTTTTACCCACAATACGATCCATCGGAGCTATTTCGATATTATTATAAAGTAAGAAGAAGGTTAAAACCGAGGTAGAAGAAAAGTAGCCTTCACTGCCCTATTTTGGGCTCTTTGAAGTGAGCAGAAAAGAGATTTATTAGTACTACCCCAGACAAAACAGCAATAGGAAAGGCAAGGAAAAATAAAAGCATAATAAAGAGAAAGCATAACATCTGGGGGAAGAAATGAGTTAACCCTGTATAACATTGAAGATTGACGGAGGACAAGGGAACGAGTATGAGTTATATGGGGTGTTTAAAAGACAGAAAACAGTCAAGATATACACCAAGAAACTTCACTATAGGAGTTTGCGGTATAATATCATTCCCATAAGCCAGGATGGTTGGCTCCCTTGCGTCTCTCATACGATAAGGGGTTCTAAAATGTACAGTGGCACTTTTTTGGCTGTTGAGATTCATACCATTTGACCAGCACCAATTTTTTACTTTATCAAGAAGACATTGAGCTAGGGAAGTGGCAGATGGCAGGTCCACTGCAGCAATAAAAAAGTTAGTATCGTCAGCAAAAAGAATAGGGTACAGAAGGGGATGAAGACCATCAACAAGATCATTAATATAAATTAAAAACAAAAGAGGTCCAAGCGCAGAGCCCTGTGGGACACCTTTCAAAATAGGCAAAGAAGAGGAAGAAGTACCATTAACCGAAACATACTGAGATCTCCCTGAGAGGTAAGACCTAAACCATTCAAGTGGGACTCCATGCACTCCAAATGAAGAAAATTTAGACAAAAAATCAGAGTGAACAGCCATATCAAATGCCTTGGAAAGTCAAGAAATAAACCCAAAACACTCGAACCTTTTTTAAGGTTAACGTACACAAACTCCGTTGCATCTGAAAATATAACCAAGGTTAAAAAACTAGGATTAAAACGATACTAGGGGTTAGTTATGAGAGACTTTCCTGCAGTTGTATTAGTACTAAATACAAATAAAGAAAGTATACTATACACTACTTTTTCAACAACCTTAGAAATTACAGGAAGGAGAGAAATAGGTATATAGTTTGAAATTAGAGATGAATCACCTTTTTTAAACAAAGTTACAACATTAGCAACCTTAAATAAATGAGGAAAAACACCAGAAGAAAGAGAAAGGTTAGTTATGTGTGAGATGGGGTTAGAAACAAACTGACAATTTTTTTTTAAGAACATTACAGCTCAAACCAAAACCATCAACTGAACGGCTACTTGAAGCACTTTAAGAGCTACTTTAGAGCACTTTTTAAGAGTCAACACCAATTTGAAACACATCAGCACCACATAGTATTGGATAACAATTCTAATTGTGAAAGGTGTACCTTGATGAAATTAGTATATTGCCAAAGTTTTGGGCTATGTATTTGCTGGCCTATTGGGTGTGAATCCCCTCCTTAAGAGTGGGGTAGATAGCCCCACTCTTAACTATGCTAATTTAGGTTCTTTTTAGGTTTAGTTTTAATTCATAATAATTTCTGTTCGTTGAAAGACTGACTTCTTCTATAGGTTAATTTCTGGTTATTTGAAATTTAACATTACTAAACTTTCCCTAAGACGGATCTTTTCAGTTAAGTGCATTCATTTTTGTTTTTCAAAGCTTTTCAGCAAGAATGGTAAAAGATGAAAAATGGGATATTAATGGATCACATATAACAGTCGAAAGTTCGAATTTTGCGAGGGGTAACCCACTCTAAGAAATCATGTACACTAAGTGGCGCGTGCCAAGCGTAGTCAAGCATTTGGGCACTATGCCAGCCATGGCAGAACTGTTCAGTCGACATGGCGTTCGGAGATGTCACCAAGTGGCGGGAAGTGGACAACCCTCGGAATTTTAAAGACGGCTTCGGACTTCAATGATGAAATGATGGAATTTATTTCACTTTTTTCTTGTTTTTAAGATGACCCATAGCTAAGAATTTATCCAGGACACATTTCATTTGTTAAGAGATAATATGCATTTGAATAATAGAGAGGGCATGGTACCCTTTCTCCAAATAGCCTCTTCATTGTAACTGATCTTAAGCAGAACACGCATTGAGTATTCTTTCATGGTAATTATAGATTAAAGAATATAAGGATACGTGTACAGAATATAGATGAACCTAACAGACAGGTCACACAGCCAGGGGCCAACCTTCAGCATTTTTATTGGTGGGGGGGGGCAAGAAGGGTCCATATCCGGATAGTGAACGGACATGGGATATTTTTTCTCTGCATTATTGGGGGGCAACTGCCCCCGCCCCCTGTCCATCCCAGACGACGCCCTTTCAAACAGCATTTGATTAGCATCCGCTTTCCATGTTTACCAGCTGTGGCTAAGTGGACGGAATTTAGCGAAACCAATAGGCCCGTTTTTTAGCACTAAGATCTTACATCTTTCTGCAAAGATTATCGTTTTTTAATTCATCTTTGTTCTAAGATCTTACAGCTCACTGATGTTAGCAAAGAGTGTGAAAACCGCCAGTGTTCTGCCCTATAGAACAATGAAGAGAGAACTTTGATGATATACTCGTGAGTGTTCTCGGACTGCTGATCAGAGCAGAATGATGAACGAAGTTTCCATAAAAATAACCAAAGATGTAAGATCTTTGTTCAAAGATTTCACTTTTAAGCGTTTTCTGACAAAAGATGTAAGATCTTAGCACATTGATGAGTGAAAAAACAGGCCTAATGTAGTATACTAGTATCATGTTAGCGGGTAAACACTCTTTGTGAGTAAATGCCTTAAAAGACATTCGAGCATTCTAATAGTACGTTCGAACATCACTTATCCGCTTAAAACTAGCTTTCCTGAGTGTAATCTGTAAATGATAAGAACAAATGCTTATCAGGCAACTTGTTAACTGAAACGCTATGGCCAACTAGGCGAATAACATCACTAATCACGTGTACTCTACTGTCAATGAAGCTCATTTGTAAATCACTGGAGTTGCGCCAAATTTCGTAACTACTGTCCCTTTTTGTTCTATACATACAATTTTATGTATTTTTCCCATTTTTGAAAAATATATCAAATTCTTTGTTTACATATGATGCCACTTATCCTGTAGTTCTGGGGTAAGCAGGTGTCACTTATCCGGGAACTAATACAGACCGTTTAAAGTAGTTATCCTTCTAACCTCTGACGTCACATACATACCGGGAAATGCTTAGGAATTAAAGTAACCGCCCTTGTCAGGCAAGTTGGACATCTTCGTAACCTCGAAAACCCATTCTCGGTGTCATAGATTGCGGTCTTATTCAGATCATATTGCTTCAGGAGAATCTTTAAAAGAAGAATATACCACTATCGTACCTGTATATTAGCTGCGATATCCGTGAATTCAGTTGTAACCTTAATGCTTCTTGCAAATTTCTGTGTTTTTTCCACAATGTACTTGAAAAATAACATCATGCATTCGGTATTTTATTCCGGCTTCTTGAAGTTGAAATTCATTGTGACTGCATTTTATCGCATTGAATTAAATATTCAATTTTCTATGTGGAGTTGATCTATCCTTTTGGAAATTTATTGTGTTGGGAGGAAGTACAAGATTTAAGCATATGAACTGTTTAAGGCTTACGACCACGTGCAGTTTGTATTATGTCATTTTTCTCCTCTCTTACGTTTTTTAATACGTTAGCGAAAGACAACAATGTTGCTATCTTTCTATAGGTGGGATTCAAGTCAATCCATCTGCTGAATTACATTTTTTTAATTCTGTGTCCGCTTTCTGTTGAGATCGTAGAGCTCCCGCTTTAAATGACAAAAATATCACGTGGCAGAAGCGCCCTTACCTTTCAAAGATTTTAGTGTTCAAAGCAAAACACCTTATCTTAACACAAGTCACTTCGCTCTCAACGAATAATTCTTCTCTATTTGCTGCAGAGAAATTGGAGGGTGAGGGAAAAATTAAGTTCAAGGTATAATCCTCTATTTCAGGATAAGGCAGAACATTCGTTCATAAAGTGATTTTTCTCGAAACTACGATTTTCGATACTAGACACGATCGTTTAGTCAATCACAAGCAGAAAATGATATACTTCCTTAAGGTGATTTATTCTCATGATATAAAATACGTATGAAAAACAATTTTCATTTTCTTTGCGGTCAAAACAATTTCCAGAACCAAGATAGTTTGAGTTTTTTCCGCCTTTTCTTTGATGTAGCATGAACGTGTGGACTTCATAAGGGTATTTCGGAATACCCTTTCACTCGCAGTTTTGTAGTCTCCTTAGCTATCAAGCATCAAAATATTTGATTCTCCCCCCTCCCCCCCAAAAAAAAAGAAATCTGATGACAGTCCAGTCTTGAAATCCTGCTTAGCTTCAAAAACACCGGATTTGATTTAATCCTACAAATGTGGTATGTTTTCGTCAAATGATCTTTAATCCCCATTTTTATTCGTTGCGTGTCTTTTGGCACTTAATTAATTGGCTTTGTTAGCTTTGCTCTGTAGTTGACAGTTTAATGTGGTGTGCTTTGTCAGCGAATTCAGGTTTGTTTGATCGTGTGTGATTTCTCATGGCGGCACTCTTTTTGTATCTTATTATTGATCTATGCAAATTCATTTTGATATTCGACTTTGTAACACAATTTCCTTGTTTTAATTCTCGGAATTTGATGATCAATTATTTGCTATTAAAACGATGAAATTCAGCGGCAGTCTGCTTTATGAAGCTTGTGAATTCGACAATTTTGTTCAACAAATTATTTCCTACAACTTTGCGGTTGCTTTTCCCAGATTTGTGTCAATTCTTTTGGGATTTCAATGTAATGTGATTGAATTTTACTCATAAAAATAGGACCCGTTTAGCGCAAAAGTTGAAATCCGTCCATGGTTGCCCGGAAATCAATGGTTGCCTGAAATGTTTTAAAGGTGCAAACCTACAAATATGTTTCTATGGGAGGAACAAGTGCCTCGAAAAAGCTTCTTTTTTTTACAGAAAAGGGCCATATTTCCCCGTATATTTGTATTTTTCTAATACATTTTGACCTTTAAAGTCCTGCTACCATCTTTGTGACCAGTTCTACCCCGTTTCCTTTATAAAGTAACACTATTAATACTAACTTCTATTATTACTACAAACTTATTAGCGAAATTTAGTGCAATTAGTACGTAGAAAAAACATCTTAATCAAAAACGAACAACGTTTTTCATAAAAGAGCAACGATTGAAGAAACTTAAAACGAGTAGAAATTAGCTAGTGTGATATGTCAGACGGAAAACGAAACAAAAATTCTTATGAATAGAGAAATGAAACTTAAAACATATTAAATAAAAAAAACAAGTTTTTTTTTTTTTTACTGAAAGTAAGGAGCGACATTGAAACTTAAAACGAACAGAAATCATTCCGTATATGAAAGAGGCTACCCCCTCCTCAACCCCTCGCTCTTTACGCTAAAGTGTGACTGTGTCGCAACTTCGTTTTTTAAAACAATAAAAAAACTTTAACGTAAAGAGCGAGGGGTTGAGGAGGGGGCAGCCCCTTTCATATACGGAATAATTTCTGTTCGTTTTAAGTTTTAATGTCGCTTCTTACTTTCAGTTAAACAAACTTGTTTTTTTATTTAATTTTTGAACTTTTTTAAATTAATGCAGGTTTTGATTTTGGCTCACCGTACATGAATAATTAAAACAAAATTTGCATATTAATTTTACTTTTATTTGGTTAAATGGCTTCCTCGAAAGTTGTTTAATTTTATTTACGGACGTTTTTATTAGTAATAAATATATGTAACTTACGAATAAACTTACGTAACGAACTTCTATAGTCATATATTTTTAATACGTATATTAGGGGGTTCGTCTTCTTCTTTTGATGGGCAGGACTAAACTTGATGAAATTTATATGTTTGAAATGAGCATAAAAATTTGATTCTTTTGATGTATCTATTGGTTTCAAAATTCCGTTTTTAAGATTTTCGGTTACTATTGAGCCGGTTCGCTTCTTACTTACAATTCGCTACCACGAACTGTTTGACATAAATATTAATGGCCAATGAATCCAAACTTACAGAAATTACCACACATAAGCGGGATGATGCTGCCTCTCAAACTCATCAATAGACCAGACTATCATTATTCCTTTACTGAAAACAAAAACATCTAGCTCCTTGTACAGTTTTTGTTTATTTATAGATTAAATTGATTAAAAAGATTAAATGCTACTCAGAATTCCAGGAATTGTCTTTTTTTGAAAGCAGTATATTCGTTTTAAACTCTATGTTTAGTTTCCAGTAAATCGTGAATGACACTATGCATAATGGGGTTCAATCACACTTGTTTGTGGTTGAAATTTAGAAAAAATGAACTGACTGAATAAAATTTCAATTTAAACAATTTTTTTGTTTTCAGTAAAGCATAAACGGCAGTCAAGTCTTTTAAGCGTATTTAGGGGGTAGTACACTGCGGTTATTTTGGAGTAGTTTCTTTTCGTTTTAAATCTTTCTTAATTGACTGTAGTAATTTTCACTCGTTCTAGGCTTGACTCTTATATTAGCTATTGTATACTCGTTTTAATTTTTAAATTCGCTTTTTTCTCTTTATAATTTGATTCTTTGATAACGACACTCTCGTCCCATGATTCAATTTGGGCTATGTGAAGGGTAAGAAAAATCTCATTTATTTTCAAATAACTGAACATCATACAGACGAGAAACACCCTCCTATAACGAATTATTTGAAAAAAACTACGTTTTCTAAAGAGTTAATGAGGCTGAGTTCCAAGTTCGAACCTTAAAACGTACTGGGATTAGGAGGGACAGTTTGGGGGCTGCCGCCCCCAAACCCCCCACTTTTGCAGCCTCTTTTGTTAAGATTTTTATTTTGGGGGTCTGCCGCCCCCCTCAACCCCCGCTTTTGCAGCCTCATTTGTTAAGATTTTTATTTTGGGGGTCTGCCGCCCCCCTCAGCCCCCGCTTTTTCCCTTGCAAAGAAATGCCTTGCAACACAAACGAAGTATTCTTGAATTTTTTAACGGAAGGGCAAATTAGTGCATCACGATTAAAAACAGCACTGAACTTGATTTGTTACAAGAGATTTTTCCCTTGCGGAAAACAAGCTATAATGTGATGAACTTAACAATTTTGAACAGAAAAAAACAGGGAACAGAAGAAGGGCTCAGCATAAACATGCATTTTAGGTTCAGGTAGGTTCAGGTTCATCTATTTTTCCATCATAGATAATCACACTGAATACATAACTATACCTGGCACAGAGACACGTTTGTAGTTATAACTGTAACAGACTGAGTTGTCATTGCCAAATTCTCTGAAGATTTAAAAAAAATGCCATTGAAACGGTGTCATTCGTATTGGTACGACCAACCGATTGCAGGCTACAGGACTTAACGAATCTTAACAAAAGAGGCTGCAAAAGCGGGGGGTTTGGGGTGCGACAGCCCCCCAACTGTACCTCCTAATCCCTGTACGTTTTAAGGTTCGAACTTGTGACTCAGCCTGTTTAACTCTTTAGAAAACATAGTTTTTTTCAAATAATATCTGCACATTTTTGTACGGTTTGTTACTTATTCTTGCTTGACTAACTTTTAGCTGATCGTGTTAGGATTTAAAGTAAGAGGGCTACGGCCCCCCAAAGCCCCCGCATTTGAAGATTCTTTTTTTAAGGCTTTCGATTCCTGAACACTCCAATCGAGTGCACAGTAAAAGTTTATTTTCTCAAATTTTCTTCGAGCAGGCGGGTATACGGCATGTTATCAAAGCAGTGGAAACTTACCTGTAAGCTGAAGGCCGACTGTGATATTCTTCTGGAGACGCCTGTTGAGCCAAAGGATTTAATAGATTGGATTTAAAAAAAGAAACTGAGTTTCTTTTTAAACTTTAAATTTAAGAGATACTACTTTAAATTCAATATATACAAAATTTACTCTGACAGGGAATCGAACCCGGGTCTTCCGCATGACAGACAGGAATAGTGAACACTGTACTATTAGAGACTCGTGTTAAATTATTTTTAGTTTCTGCAATCTATTTCAGACGCAAGCAAATACAAAGTAAGATTTTCGTTTTTCGACAAAAAAACTTCTGGGAAGGAGCTGGAATTTTTGGAAGCTTGCAGTCGGTCTTGTCAGGTTAAGAGGCTTATTTTGATCTAATTTAATAATGAAATACTATGCTTTTAGGAATTTCAAAAATTAACATGGACTCTTACAGAAAAACGAGGTTTTTCGTAAATGTAAACTCAGGGGATAATTTTTTCGGTCTGAAAATATCAAAAGGGTCTAACAGGTCGAATTGCGCCTCGAACGAGTCCTCATTCAGCCGGATCCGGTGCCAACTGTGGCCTGTAGGCGTGTCAGATAAAAAAAAAAAAAACTTGATGAACATTAAGTGGCTATATTTGGTTTTTGGAAAACAGGGAAGGAGTGATCGGATTGAGCTGCAATTTGACGATAGGCTCCCAGGCCCTAGGAAAGCTTATCCTATAAATTTCAGCCCGATTGGACAACGTTAAAGGGGGGCTTTGGTGGGACGGTAGGAGCTTCCTGCCCACTTTCCCCCGTGAAGATAAAGTCGGAGGGGGTGAAATTTTGCTTGTTTCTTAGTTTGAGCTTAGGCTACAAAATATAATCACCGCCGTCTCTCTGCGACTGCTAGGACCGGAAATCGCTTAACATTGTGGCGGGTCGCCTCTTTAAAGAGGCACAAGTGTGCCTCCTTGATAGTGCAGGTTGTTCCAATAGAGGAAAAAGAGGGTATCTCGTTTGAATATTTATATTTGCGTTAATATGAAGAACAGAAATAAATGGAAGGCTCGATAATAAAGTGAAAATAGTTCCAATTTGTTTAGACATGAACAGCGTCTAAATAAATAGCCTATGCTGACGTGTCTTTGTACAGGTTCAAGTTAGGTCCACCTAACATGGAACCTCGTTTTTGCAAATGATTTTGACTCGATTTAATTTAAAAATTGATCCTCTGGATTTTCAGCTAGTGACAAATAGGGGTGACTTCAAGTGCCCCCCTGTCGTAAGTTGTAATAATTTCAGGGGTCGCAGGGGCACCAAATTCTAACAAGGGAGTCGAATTTTCGCTGGTTCTCCCCAAACATTAATTCTTTAGCCACCCCTATTGACAGATGCTTTTGTTTTTAAACTATTTGTTATTGATTGTAAACTAATTACGACTTGGCTAGTATTTAAACCAAAGGCTAGCTAGGGGGAAAATGCACCTGTGCTCTTTCGGAAAAGGTAGTTTTTCTATCCTTTGTCCAAGTCTTAATAAATGCGAAAAAACACTTCTAGTACGTATTTTTAGTGAAAGTAAAAGCTGTCCCGTCCTCAACGCCTCGCTCTTTACGCTAAAGTTTGACTCTGTCTCACAACTTTATTTTTTTAAACAGTAAAAAACTTTAGCGTAAAGAGCGAGGCGTTGAGGGGACAGCCCCTTTCATATACGGAATAATTTCTGTTCTGTTACTTTTAGTTTAAAAAACTTTTTTTTTTAATTTATTCAAATGGATCAGGAAATTTGGCTTGTGTCAAAGAGTGTCTGTTTTATCATGATGTTATTGGTGGATATAGGGGTTTAGAAAGAGGAAAGGGCGACTGTCTAGAATTTTGGCTATCATTTTTTAATCGAAATATTCTTTCTCTAGTGTTTTGATGACTTCCTTGAAAGATTTGTAGTATACAAAAGTAAACTACAGCCAAGTCAAGGGGGGTGTCATTGTACCCATGAATTACCGCTGAAATAAGTCCATATAGGTTCAGTTTCCTTAAACAATATTTATGTTTATAGAATAAACAAAATATATTATTTGTTCGAGAGTATATTAATGTTGTCTCATTCCTAAGATTCCTCATTATGTTCGTTTAAGATCTGAAACATCAATAGAATATGTTCGGAATGTGTCTTACAGGTCTCATTGGCCCTTCACTACCTGTCTCTATTGATGCTCTACAGTCTTATTTTGAAAATAAACTTTTTACTCCTCATCTTCTTATTTCCCCAAATCATCTGAAAAAATTTCAAGTTCATAAAACCTTACTCTGTATGAAGCAAATGAGGAATAGTATTGGCAAACTTTGTTAAACTTTGGAAAGAGCTAAAATATTTTTGTCTTAGCTGCTGTGAGTGAATCGCTGGTATAAAAGAGACTTCTTTCCTCCAGATTGATCATCCCATTATACACGTTTGGCTTAAGACCTATGACCAAACATGGCTGCCCGCTTTATGCTGAGAATCAAAACTCTTAATTTCAGAAGACCCAGAGTAGGACTAATTGGCGCTGATAGGCTAAAGCCATCGTGAAAGACCAACTTCTACCTTCAAAGACTTAACTAACTGCCACCAAGCTGACATGACAAACTCTTTGGCATACAATTTGTTCTGTTTGTCTGAAAGAGAACGCCAAGGAAAGGGTACTAGTAAAACAGCCTTGTTCTGTGCTGCACATCCATCTGGAGCCGTTTCCCTGACAGGGTTGCCACCATGGTCAGTTCCTAAAGTGCTACAATTGCCCAAATTTGTGTTCTATACAGCGATTTTTGCCGATATAGTCAAAAAATTGACTTAATAGTGCCACAGTGCTACACTTAATGAAATAGTGTTAAAATAGCACTTTCGTGCTACAGGTGGCAACCTTGGTTTGGCCACTATGTTACACATTGTTACATTTTTTAATACTGTTCTAAAATTGTAGCTATTTACCTGTAGTTATTCACCTGTGGTCTCAAATGCATCGTATACCCTGCCAACTTAAATAAATCGGTAGACGTAGCCTCTTTCGCATTAAAGATGATGCTGAAGATATGGAACGCATTGCTTGGCTTCTACCCCCTCAAATTGGTTCAGTTTCATCCCCGCTATAGACAATTGAAAGTTAATCCACTTTGTGCTCTTCCCTGGGTTCCATTCCGAAAGTCGTCTGTTATTTATAATGGAATTGATATTCGTTTAGGTCATCGTATCTTGTTTCATATTCCAGCATTTCCCATCTGGTAGTCAACGTCAACTGTTTGAAGTTGTCGAAAAAAGTACTCGCTATCGTCTTTTCAGAATGATATTGTCGATAGCATTGGTGTTAAATTAGGGGGGGTGAGGAGGGGTCAAAGCCGCATCTGAAACACTACTTGGAAAGTTAACCTAACAAAAAAAGCTATTTGCAGTACATAAATACTTACTTTAGGTAGATTGAATTCCGATAACCATATTTAAATCGGTACCAACTTGTCACCTATAAAATCAATGGGGAACTCAGTTCATTCTGTTGATGTTTAGTTTTTAGACCTAATATCAAGATCTCGGTAGCTTTTTGTGCAGAACTATCCTCATTATTTTTCCATGGATGGAGTCCTCCAACACTTTAAGAAAAGTCCTTCTCCCTATAGTCGTGAATGTGGGGATCCTTCTCTGTAATGTTCCTCTTAGAGAAACGCGGAAATTTTCCAAAAATCCGGATGTTGGCGCATATAAATTAATATTGAAACACCATTTTACTGACTCGACAAGACAGAGGTGGGAGGGGGACAGAATCCCCGAGGCTCGAACTTCTCAGGGATCTGTGACGAGGTCCGATAGTTTTTTTTTGCGGATTGGCACGTATGAAGTGTCATTTTGTGGAGAAAGGCGCTAATGATCAGATTGCTTTGGATATTGGTCCACACTGAAGGTACATCGACAAGGACATATAACCGAATGGGGCTTCAGATGTATAATACTGTGTAGACTCACGACAGAAAGCTCATGGTTGGGTGCAACGTTTCGAATCCTGGGTTGATATTCGACTCCTTGTCTAAGTGTATGATGCCATTATGTTTGACGCGATTTCGAAAGGCCTAACCTGCCATTTTGAATAACATCTTTATTATCCCCAGTTCTCAACAGCTTAATTGGTAATATTGGATTTCAAGCCATATAGCTCTCAAGTCTATTGCAATAAAATTTGAAGCATATTGTCCTGTTTTATAATAGCAGTCTCAGACGTTAATTTATGTCTTTATTGCTGAATTTTAAGTCCTCTGGGGGTTCAGAGATTGCCGGATTTTCGTAAATTCAAGTAAAGATTTGTTTAAATTGTCTTTTATCTATTAGTGCATTTAACTTTAAGAAAAGATGGATGTCGCTTATAAAAGTAGGGAATATAATGAAATAGGTCATATTATGGTGTTAAAATCCTGATATAATAATCCATAATAATAAACCATATATAGTATTGAAATAAAACCAGATACAAAGCTGTCTTTGCGAGGCTCTTCCCACAGCAAGTTTCCTGGACCATTGTGGCCAGGCCCCCATTTCTGAGCCATGCACCGTTTAATTTTCAATATTTTAAGTTTTTTCGGATATTATTACTACGCGATCATTTTCCCTAAAATGAGAAAACTTTTTGGGACAACGAAAGGAAACCGAGGCAATCACAGCCTCGGGTTTATTCGTTATAATACATTTTCTTGCTTTGTTATGCTTAGCAAGTGTAGTCCCAGAACTTACTTACAATTTTTCCAGTGATGGCGTATGGGTTCGAGTTTCGCTTGGCTACTCAAGACTTACATCAAGTCTTATCTGCGTTCAAATCGAGTCGTGACTCGATTATCGATGGTCGATAAACGATAGTGATCGACCATTGCTCTAATCGAATACGATCATCCGTTTTTTATGCAATAGGCTATTATGGTCTCATAGCTTTGCCCTAAGATACCCACGAGGAAGTAGGTCAGTGCTCAGAAAATTGTTTCAGTAAGGCAATAACGTCCTCAGTCCTTCTTTTTTTAAATATTCTTATCACGTATTTTAGCCAAGGCTAGGTTAGTGTTCGGTTAGTGATCCAATATCTTGCTCATAGCTGTCAGTGTCGGCTTAGACCATTGTACAAAGATAAAATAGCTTTGCCCTAAGATAATAGACCATTGTATAAAGATAATTAACAGTAGGTTCACCGCAGACGATTTCTGGCTCTTCATTTTCGGTGCGTACAAACAGCTCCTCCCACATACTCTTTCATTAGCGGGTTACTAATATTAGTATGTGTCAGCGGTCCAATTACCCTGGAACACGTATTTTGGCAGAAACTTTCTCAAAATGCCTTTCAAATCAACTCGAAACTTCGAAACCTACTTGTAATTCCTAAAAACATAAAATAATAACATTGCACTTCTAATTACCGATCTTCATATATGTATTGGAATATATTAGTTAAAATTAGTTTCTTTAAAATTTAGTGTTCCAGCGTTGAAGCCAGGTTTCGCGTTCAAGAGAAATCTGACTTGTCTACCCGTGAAAAGGTCTAATGGCGTTTATGTTTTTAAGTTCTCCAGAGCATTTGCATCTCGGTACGGGTTTTTATAATGGTTGAGATAGAAGACGATCATGCTGTCTATTATTTATATAGTGTGGCATAGACGTACTAACAGTTTATAGTCCGGTTATTTACACGGGACTCTCAGGCTGAGTTAATTTTCAGTCCAGCTAAAGGGTGTCTAAAAAAGTACTCCGGATTTGAACCTACTATAAATCGAATTTAAAATTCTTTCCATGACTATACTTCGCAAACATTAACCTGGAAAAACAAATGTACAGTATCAAGACATAACCCCAATGATCAGTGATGACAAAGCATGAAAAAATAATGTTGCCAACAACAACAAATAAAAATAACGGGGTTTTCGAATCCGGCGTTCTTTTTGAGACACCCTTTAGTTTGCATTTAATTTTTAATTAGACTCCTTGAAAAGATACTGATTTATCTTTTGATTTAAAGCTTTTTGGTTCTTGATTTTTTACAATGTCAAACAAAAGGATTCAGTGATATCATCCAAAAGCCATTATATTAAACACGGCTTTTCTACTTGAACAATTTGATCCTCGGTTCCTATAGGATAATTTTATTGTTATTTAGTTTTTAAGATGTTGAACTACTTTTTCCGCCGTTGGAAACTAATTTCACACATGGATTGTTTTGCGCTCATGAAACGGCATTGAGCTTTTTTTCTATCATTGGCTATGGCGAATGAGCTATACAATTTACCAATCATGACAAAATCACCGTGTATCCGCTGCGTGTATTTTTTTTTTCTTTTCCTTTTCTGTAATCGAAGACCAAATCGCTGGATATGATTGATGCTGGACCCTTTATGGATAGATGATGATGGATGTATTTTCTATATTTCTTTGTTTTGCCTTTTTTTTTCTCGCTTGCTTTTGTAGTCGATTTATGCTTCGAAATATTGAAGCTGATGATATCTCAGTTCGTTTTTCGCAAAACAAAAAAAAACAGGCCTCTAGAATGTTGAGCAAGTCTTTAGCCTTAGGTCTATGATTAAGTGAGGAAAGCTTCCGCAAGGAAAATATTGCACGTGAGATTTTGGGAAGGATGTGTAGAACATCGAGACTTGCTGCCTGAAAATTTACTTTTCGTGCCTACCCCCCCCCCCCTACCTTGCTTGGAAAACGCTTTCATATCCCTCAAGGTAGGATCTGTGTAGTAAATGTATGGAGAGAATTGTGATATTTCGGTTTGGAGTGACGTGCCTGAATAGCTCCCTGTTTACTTGCTTATTTCTAGGCTTTGCAGATTCAAAAAATATCAGATACGGAGCCTAATATACTGAAATTATAGAAACTTGGAGAAACAACTTTGAAGGTAAAGGGGAGTGAGGCTCCACTGGGTAGCATCTCACTTCCATGTTGGGTATTCACGTGTTTGTTAATTTTTCCTGTTGCTAAAATCCGAGAGAGCTTAGCCCATCCGAGAGAAGAAAACACTGAAATAGACCTAAAATCGGGTTTGACGGTCTTAGCTGCAAGAGTTGTTAACAGCTGCTTGTTTCTTTTTCATGAAATGTTTATCAAAAGCTCGATTAAAAAATAAAAACAAAACAATCGAACTACTGCTAGCTTTTTTGAGGCTTAATCCTTGTAGACGATAGCAAAGGTGCACGGGGGGGGGGGTTCAGTGTCGCCCTGAACTCCTTAGATTTTCGTATTTTCGGGCACTTCTTAGTCAAATCATCACATGAATTTGGATTTTTTTTTGCTATTGTCCCCTCAAAAAATACTACGGTCTTGGATAGAGGATCAAATTTTCTTCCTTTTTAGATCCTGTCTTCTGTAAGATCGCCTGATTTAAGAAATGCAACATTGTTGTTTCCCGAGTTCAGCTTAATACAATAGCTATCTCTTCAGTATAGCCTTTTAGGCTTTTTTGAAATTATGTCTCCAAAGTTTCGAAAGAGGTTTTCAAGTTTGATGAACATTGTATCTGTCAATGGACTATCTCATAATACAACAGGCACAAGGGATGAAGTTCTATTGTCCTCATTTATTTGATTCCTGTGGAGCATCGTCTTATGTTCTAAACTGGGATGAGAAAAAAAGTTGGAGAAGCTACAAATTGTTAAAAAAGACGGTCGTATACAAGAGAATATTCATAAATTCAAAGGCGATATAGGGTAGGTATCTGACAGGGTCTCCGAAACAATTTTTCGTTTGTATTCAAGGTTGTCATGTGAAAATTTGTGTGCCTTTTCCAACTTTTTGGACTTCTGGAAGACACGTGACGAACAGCCTCAATAGACCTACAAGATTATTTTTCTGAAACTTTTAGGCTATCGGCACTATGTTGTGTTCGTTTTTAGACCAAAGCTAACACTGGCTGTAAATAATGACTAATCTGTTGCTAAAACACACACAAAAAGTGAATAACTCACGTAACAACTATTTTATATATGAAAATAAAATAATAAGTTTTCAAATTCGGATGCGAACAATCGGTACTCTTGCATTATGCGGGCCTTTCGGGTTAACCGTTATAGAGTAGGCAATGATAAAATCCGTTTTTGAAGTGTTAACCGCTATAGAGCAGGCAATGATAGCGTGGTTTTCATTGTGTATGCGATATTAAACTGTGTTTTCTTAGGATTTAGGGGGGGAGGGAGGTACCTAGGTTAGGTTATGTATTTAATATATGCTATGCTTTACTTTTTTGGGGGTGCCCCTGTATTGGACTAGGATAAATGATTTTATGCAGCTACTAAACCCATACAGGGTATTCCATTATCTAATCTGCATTATCTTATCTAAGTTTGGACGTGGATGATTAATTGATATTGATACTTGAAAACATTAGAAGTGTAAAACCGATATGATCCCGCCACGGGCAGATACAACTATTGCACAAAATTTGGTCAGTGACTCATGTTACACGACCCAACCATGAATCTGGACTGCGGTGAACCATAACTTCACCATTAATCACTAAATCTCTTCAGGCAGCGTTTTGTAACAAAACAGATTATTTTCTATTGTGAGGTAAACACTTGGTGAAAAAATCTTATTTCCTTTTATTTTTATTAGCGGTACCGGTACTGTAGCTATAGGCTAGTTTCTAAAAATTTTAAGCTTATTTTATGTTTCTGAGATGTTGTATTTGCTGATTTGATATAGCCTATTATATATTGATTTCGCATTTCGTTTTAAAGTATAAATTATTTGGACTGGTAAAAGAAAGACTGTGCAGACTAGATTAAGATTAATCATCTAAAGAATTGGATTTTCAAGCAGAATTTAGGTTAGATTCGAGACTCGACTGTAAACCCGGAGAATTATGTTCCGTTGATTGGTGGTAAGTTTGAAAAAGGTTCTTTTTGGCGAGTGAAGTGTTATATTCTCCCGAATATTATGCGATTTTGCACCTTGTCTGTTTTTGGTTTTAAATGGGCAGGAGGGGTGACGCCTCCTCCTCTACATCTGTGGGCAACTTTGCTCTCAGACATTACTATCCTTTAGCTGTCCAAAATTGAAAGATGATGTGCTACTTTTGTCACGGATTTAACAAAATACATGAAAAAAACGAAAGAATAATTGGAAGATTGTAGTGAAAATGAAAAAAAAAATTATCAGAGGTAATCATAATTAAGGAGAGCCTTCCTAACTAAGGAAAATTACATGCAAACCATTTGTAAACATTGGAAAGAGTTTTAAAAATCATATTTTTTTTTGTCCCAAACATAATATACTGCTATTTTCCATTCAGCTTCTAATCTTTAGCTTCAGGCTCAAATCCTGAATTTTTTGTTTCACATATTTTGTTTTGATGTTGAATGGCTTGTTTCCAGCGGGTCCAGGAGACTCGCAAAGAGTAAAGTCTTGTTTTATCTTTAGAAGCTTGTGTCTTCGTAATTTCCTTAATCGGAATTAAAACTTTTACAGGCAATAAAAATGTGCATCTCTGAGACAAAACTGGTGACTTTCTTGTCAATGTGATTTATTATTGGTAAAATTTGTCTGGTAAATTTAAGTTCCTTGTTTATCTACATTGTGGTGGCAGGTCTAATTTTATGTCTTGTAAAGTTTACTGTTAGCTTTGAATGGCTGAATTGTTGCTAGTTTTCTTTTTGAATTGATGATATAAATTGCAGAATGTAAAAGTCCACTGAGCTGAGTGGAGTGACTTCTATTCTGGTATTATCTATAGTCGACTCGTCATGCCATATGCGCAAAACAGGCTGTTTTACGAATATCACTGGTATGGACATGGTCCCCTGTGATATATACATGTTCAGTAAGTAAAACTAATGCTTTACTGAAAACTGAACTTAAAATGTATCGATTTCATGGCTGGTAAAAGACAATTAAATGCTTCAGAAATTAGTCTTTTATTCTCTGGAGGCTACTCAAGGATTTTTTCTGCTCATATTCCATTTTTATTGGGTCTGATTTTGTGTTTTCAGTAGGCCTATAGCGCTATTTATTTCAGAATTCTGAAATCAAGAACCAGTTTATTTGTAACATTTTTTTAAAATATGTTGCATAAACTGCGAGACAGTAATTTTTTCCCGTTTTCAGTTTAAACTTACACTCGTTACTTTCATAAAAAGAACTTAGTTTTTTAAAATCAATTTTGTTCTTTTTTAGGTTTTTAAACAACAACAAAACTAAAAACTTCAACATGATTTTTTGTTAAAATAGATCGTTAAATTAGGGTTTTACTTCGCATCTTTCTTAAACTCCCCCTTATAGTATCTGTAATTTTGTCACAGAGTCCGTGGGGTATATTACCCTTGGCGTCTATGAAAAGTGCGTCTAAGTAGATAAAAATTTCTACTATTTATGAAATGTTGTATTGTATGAAATATATACAGATATTAGAAACCTGAAGGACAGGGGAGTCGTTGGGTTGGGGGGCAGGGGGGGGGGGGTCCCCACTAATAATGTGGAGAAAAAATATATATACCATGCCCCTTGACTATCCGGATATGGACCCCTCTTGCCCCCACCCTCCCATAAAAATGCTGGAGATTCGTCGCTGCTAAAGGACATTACAGAATTTAATATATGTGGTTAATATAATTTACGAAAATTCGTGTTACTAGTATTGCAAATTTTCTGCCATAATGCTGCAAATATATTTTGAACTTCATATAAGAAAATATTCTTTCATTATTTTGGCTCCCTCGACTTCAAAGTTCATATGCAGGATAATTCCAGTTCCCCAGCATAAAAAAAAACAAAAAAAAAAAAAAAACAAGAAAACTACTTTTTTGCATGGAAGCACTGAAGTACCTCCTTGTTTTTCTTCTTTTTTTGTTTCGTCGGTTGTGGGGTGCTAGGTAGTGGATACCTGTTTAAAAAATGTTTTATCCTAACCGAGACTTGAACATAGCTGACAATGGCCAGAATGAAGAAGACCTTAAAAGAAATCCTGTAAAAAACTGTTTGGTTTTTAAATAGTTTTTTTTTCTGTTCCCAGTCGCTCGCTCATTACGTGCTATAAATTTATGACAATAAGATAGCCTTGAACTCAGAAGTCCTATCATCAGTGGATGTCCCATTTTTATGGACTAAGTTTTGGCCAGTTTGAATTGATGCTAGTGCATTTTTAAAATTGGTATATTTCTGTAATCGTATTCTAATAATCTAGCCAGCATAAAAATATGCATTTCTGTATAAAATTATGAGATTTCTGTATAAAATTATGAGATAATTCAGACTGATTTATTGCAAATACCCATAACAAATGAAAGGCAACTAAGAAAAATATTATAATATATTGGAAAAATTAGTTTCTAACACCCTGTTTCTACTGTATTATATTCCCTCAAAATCTGGGAATAAGATATGCAGCCAAATAAAATCTTACTCTCGAGAGAGGAAGAGGCTTAGAATCTTCTGTCCACTCCCAAATTTCTGAAGATTGTGGCTTATATCAAAAGTGCGACGATGAAGGCCCAACTCGAGTCTTTGCTAGCCTCAGCAGAACTGTTCATGAGTTTCACCCAACTGTTCTAGAAAGAAGAGCCTATCATTCATGTTCTGCACTCAAAGATCAAAAGACTAGTTGTGACGCTTTGCGGACGGGTCTTTGCTCCAGATTTCGTGACCGAGACGGAAAATTTCTCACCAGAAATGTTGAACCTTGCTGAAAAATTTGCAGAAAATCCCATAGTTTCAGAAAATGTGGAACGAGCTTTCGGTGAGAAAGCAACACTGAAAGACAAGGCCATTTTCTATGTCAATGTGCGAAAACATTTTATTGCGGGTATTCTCCATATTTTGAACAAATGTCCTTTGGAAAAGGATGATTTTCTAGAGGCTTTATGCTGTTTGAGTCCGATCAACATGAAGGATTCAAGAAGCACGCAGACATAGCGGTTGTGGCACGCGAGATTGCGATTGGAGTAAGCTCAGACGTCGCCCAGGCTGAGTGGCTACTTTTGCGACCGGAAACTGGACCCCGTGAGGACATTACTCGGATCGACCATTTTTGGAGGTATTATTTTGAACTGGTGAATGAGCGCAGGGACAGCAAGTACCCGGAACTAACCAAGCTTATCAAAGCGGTGCTGACGTTGTCTTATGGCAGCGCAGATGTTGAGCGTGGGTTCTCGCGTTGTGGTAGGATTCTCGGTGAAGACCAGGCCTTGATGTCTGAACGCGTTCTGGATGCGAGACTCATGGTATATGCCACATTGAGGCTTTATGGAGGAAAACCAGAACGGTTTGTTATTACAAAAGAGCTGTTGGATCTTGCTCGTTCCGCACGGTCTCGGTAAAAACACGGTCTCGGTCTCGGTATATCTGGATGAAAAGAAAAAAGAAGGGCTATACGAGAAGGAAAAAGTAGCTTTCGAAGAGGACAGCAAGCGGAAGTTGCACGAGATCCGCGACAAAAAGAGAGAAATAGAAGACCTGTAAAGCAAAAGGAAAAAACTTAGAGCATCAGAGCAAGAAAAGAGAACAGTAGCAGATACTCTACTTCAGGAAGCGACCGGCAGAATGAAGAAGGCTGCCGAGTCCAAGAGTTCCATAGACATTGCCTTAGCTGTTTCTTTCCTCGAAGGAGCTGTGAAGTCCAGAACAAGTGAAAGAGAGTAGATGGTGGAATCTGCGAGAATGGAGCAGTCTCTTGCAAAGAGAAAAACTGACATCATATCAAAATTGATGCCCAAGAAGCAGCATGAGTGATTCCAAATGTTTTACCTGTATCAGTCAATCGTTGGCACAGTATGTGTATCTGATTTTTTTTTGTTTTTTCTATTTGTACAGTTTGTATTTGAAATAAATAAAAAAGTAAATAAATGCAAAAACTCGGGAAATGACGAATTTATGTGACCAGGCATCTCACGCCATCTACCACAGATCTGGTCCTGAGGACTCCCGAATCCTATATTTGGCCTATATTTGGGCCCGGGAAATCCTATAAAAATAGGACAGAGCCTATAATTTGAAACGAACCGACCAGTCCGAACCCTGATATATATATATATATATATATATATATATATATATATATATATATACCTACACGTAAAAATATACCTACAACGTAGATTTCAACTGTGCCTAAGCTAATTTTCTTCTGATACTGATGGATATGAACCGGCTATGGTCTGATCTGTAGATTCAAATTATCGAGTGTGTCCTGAATAATCCATAAGTACCGAAAGTTCTTTGAACCAGAGGAAGGAGAATGAAAAACAATACGAGAACTTAAGAATAAAATTGACAAAAAGATGAGAGGCTTATTTAGGGTAAAATGGAAAAGAATGGTTCTATTTGAATCAGCCAAATTGAAGATGAGATATTTAGTGGCTTGTCCAAGGGTCCATTCAGCAAAGATTTTTTTCTTAAAATCCACTGTGTTTTCTTTTTTCCTTTTAGCATTTGAAGTGATTTACACATAGCCACGTGAAACGGCAGCTACCTATTGCAAATGAAACCAGTTATCACTCGGCTTATTCGTTAGTGTTCAACATCATGCAGTATCGTTCAAATATGACAGGGGTGTAATAAAAGGGTTTTATTGTAGCCTACCCACTGTCCAATTTAGGTGTAAGGCCCATAAATCTATCTTTATTTTGAATGGCATAGCTTTTCGCATCCTTTGACAAATGGCTAATTTCCTTCAAAACCCGGGTCTCGCTAGAATGGTCAGAGTGTGTATGTCTGTGTATCTGATCTTATATGGCTCCCCTGTATGGACGAGCCGCCACGATGCTAGAATATTAGGCATTTTTTTTTTCTATCTTTATCTTTTCTATCACTATGTCAAATTGTATATTTTTATTCTGTGTAAAAATAATTTTATGCCAGTTTGAGCATTTACATCCCAATTATATAAAAAAAGTACAGGCTAGTTTTTGATTTATAATTGAACGCAACCACTAAAGATACGATAAATCGGGGGAAATAGAAATATGCTCAACATCTTGTTTGGGGAAGGTTTATTCATACATTGATTGGCATGCCCATGCATTTTTTTAAGGGGGGGGGGGCTAAAGTAAAAAACTCATTTCAGGTCACTTCTCCAAATTTGCTTGGACCAAAGGCAGATCGAATGAAGCTATTTAATAATTTTTCACTCTCAGATGGTAAATTTAGTTGTTTATTTTGTTCGTAGTAAAATGGAATTTTTTCTTCGTTGTAAAATCGGTAATTTCGGTGTATGTTCAAACAGTTCGTGGTAACGAACTGTAAGTAAGGAGCGACCCAGCTCAATGGTAACCGAAACTCTAGAAAACGGTTTTTTGATGCCAATACATACATCAAAAGAACCAAATTTCAATGCTGAATTCAAATATATAACTTTCATCAAGTTTAGTCCAACCTATCAAAAGTTACGCGCCTGAGAAAATTTGCTTGATTTTCGAAAAAAGGGGGAAAAACCCCTTAAAAGTTATATAACCTTAATGAAAGTCACACCATCATATTCAGAGTATCAGAGAACCCTACTGTAGAGGTTTCAAGCTCCTATCTACAAAAATGTGGAATTTTGCATTTTTTGCCAGAAGAAAGATCACGGATGCGTGTTTATTTGTTTTTGTTGTTTTTTTTCGAGGGGTGATCGTACCGACCCAGTGGTCCTAGAATATCGCGCGAGGACTCATTGGATCGGAAATTAAAAGTTCTAGTGCCCTGTTTAAGTGACCAAAAAAATGGAGGTCAACTAGGCCCCCTCCCACGCTCATTTTTTTCCCAAAGTCACTTGATCAAAATGTTGTGATAGCCATTTTGTTTAGCATGGTCTAAAATATGATAAATATACCCTTTTGCAAGCCTTAATTCTCCAAAGTCCCCGGGGGGATGGCTAAAAATTATGAACTTTACCCAATATTATCGTATGGCGTAGGTTATTTGGAAGTCTACAGACGTTTTCAGGGGGGATTTTTCTCTGGTAGAAGTGGGGTGGGTGGGTTGGGGGTTATTTGGGAGGATATTTCCATGAAGGAAGTTTTCATGGGGGAAGGGACATTGCTATGAAGGAAGCTCCGGATTTCCCAGCATTATTTTAAAAAAAGAAACAAGTTTTCCAACTGAAAATAAGGAATAACATCATAACTTAAAACGAACACAAAATATTACGTGTATGATTGGGTTCACCCCCTAGTCAGTACCTCACTCTTTAAGCCAAAGATTTTTTAGTACTTTCAAAAGAGCTATTTATTCTAGATAACGGCCTTTGTGATTAAGCGGTCATTTTTAAAGAATTGGAACAAAATTCGAACTTTAGCTTAAAGAGCGAGATATATATATACGTATTAAAAATATATGTATTAAAAATATACGTATTAAAAATATATGAATATAGAAGTTCGTTACGTAAGTTAATTCGTAAGTTACGTATATTTATTACTAATAAAAACGTTTGTAAATAAAATTAAACAAGTTTCGAGAAAGCTATTTAAACAAATAAAAGTAAAATTAGTTCTCAAATTGTGTTTTAATTATTCATGTACGATGAGCCAAAATTAAAAGCTATATTAATTCAAAAATGTTCAAAAATTAAATAAGAAAAACATCTTTTTTCAACTGAAATTAAGGAAAGATGTTAAAACTTACAACGAACAGAAATTATTCCGTATGTGAAAGGGTCTGTCCCCTCCTCAACGCCTCGCTCTTTACGCTAAAGTTTGACTTTCTCACAACTTATTTTTTTAAACAATAAAAAACTCAGTATCAGTATTTGTCAGCAATCTCAACCTTGGGCTTGTGGTTTTGTGGTTATATATATTATAAGAAATGAAGGTTCGCTCTTTACTAGAGTACGGTGACAGCTGCAACCTAGTAAAGAGTGAACCATGGTCTATAGCAACCAAAACTTTAAAAATGCTATTTGAAAATAACTTTCTAGTGAGAAAAAATTGCCATTTGTAGTTGATTCAGGAATGCTAACTATTTTTAATCTTGGTAGTAAAAGCTTATTACGAAAACAAACGTTTGGGATTTCAAAAATTAGCCTGAAGCCCCTCGAAGGTGGATTTAGATTGAAATGTAAAATTTACCTTCGAAAGCATTATGGCTGAAAACCTTATATAGGAGAATTACAGCTTCACCCCCCCCCCCCCTTGAACGATAACGAAGATCACTTTTTTGCATTGGAAGTACTGATATGTCTCCTTTTTTCCAGGGATGATCGCATCGCAACGGTCTTCGTAGAATGTTAGGACAGGGCTCTGTGAATAGTAATTGCCTTATTTAGTGCCCTTTTAATGTAAAAAGAGATCATACCGCAGCAAAATAGTTTTTCTGTCAATTTGTGTCACTAAACACCAAATCCAAGAGAATCAAAATTCTAAGATAGCCAATCGATTTTCTATGGTTCAAAACTCCCCCCTCCCATAACATGACAAGCCACAACAGAATGGTGTTTTCTGCCATTTTGTGCCACAAAGTATAGTTAAAAACAATATTTAGCTGTAATTATTAGCATTTTATAATTTTGTAGGTTTGAATCTTTTCTTCTAGGTTTAGCAGGCTACTGCCAGATCACAGAGGTGTTTAGTGACTTAATTGAAAGCTTATGCCTCTTATAAATTTTTCTTCACAACTCCTTCGTAAAGTGCCATATAGCTGCTGTCCTATGGTCTTTACGGGGCCATTTCTGGCGTAGAAAGCCTGGGAAACATAGCGAGGATGCTATCAAAATTTCCATGGTCGAGCATCCTTGACCAAAAGTATACAGTTCTCCGTCTCGTATAGTTCCTGTCCCATCTCCCTTAGTAAGTCAAAACTAAAAAAAACGCGCTTTAGAAAAAAACTATCTTAAACAGTAAAATGTCATTTATTTACTTCTATTTTTATGAAAATAGAGTAATTTTTTTTAAAGTGCAAATTCTTTAAGATTGTGACGGTGAGATACCTCACAGATTCTTAAGTGAAAAAGATGCACATATCTTGTACGAAAATTTAAACTGCCAGAAATAAAGCCTCTAATTAATGCCCTTAAAAAAATCTTGTTATTCTTTGGTTTCATCTGCGAATTTGAACAAAATCTTATGTAAGGTTTGTTGTTTTTATAAAAAAAAAAACAAGCAAAAATTAATTAAAACAGCAAAGCTCTTCTTATGGAAGTAGAAGAGCAAAATTGAAACTTAAGAACGAACAAAAGTTATTGCTTCGCTGATTACGCAAGATATATTTAAATAGCTCAAATAAACTGACTCAGCTCGTTTGAATTTTGTAGAGTTGTAATCGCATACTAAAAGTCATCGATATTGTTGTAAGTGGGGGAAAGACTCTAAAGAAGTAATAGATCCTGACTTGATTACATCCCCCCTTCACTTTACTTTACTGCACCCTTTCATCCTCTGCAGTCCTAGAAATAACGACCCAAAACCGCCTCTCTCTTCCAGTTATGAAGACAATTGAGGTACTACAATTCGAGTGTTTTTCGTTTCTGAATTTTAACATTCTTGATTGTTTTACTATTTAAAAATAGGGCTTAAAATATCCGAACAAAAAAGATATTGCAAGTGAAATTGTAAAAGAAGAGGTCTTGATCTTTGAAATATGTCTTACTTTTGAGTGGTTCAGGATTTAAACTGTTTTCTTATAGTCAGCCAGAACATCATGGAATAAATTAAGTCCTAGATGAACATCGTTAATTGCAACCAATTAGCGCCGCATTGGGGGGGGGGGAGAGAAAGAGTAATATAACAGATTTGAGATATCGTTCAGAGACGACGAATACACTTTTGCTGCTGTAGCAAATTCTTTGACAAAAAACATTTTTTGGGGGGTTGTTTCAGTAGTTACCTTTTTGTATTCAGTGACAACCCTGACCAGTTTGCCTTTTAAGCAACATAGTAGCAAAAATGTTCTAGATACTCCCTTTTAGGGTCAAAGAAATGTTCGTAGAAAGGCCCAGGAAATAACCGTATAAGTGAATGCTATATAAACCTTAGTTGAATAGCATCTGCAAGTTAAAAATGAATTATAACCATAATGAGTCGTCAGTTGGAATGATACCAACTATACCTACGCTAAAGGGAGAAGAGTGATATGTTTGTTTTTTTTCATATTTTACTTAATATGTTTCTGTTCAATATTTTACTTAAAATATCTTAAACCTTTTTTTATATTGAAAACTTGGATGCTAAACTGCATGACAATCTATTGCTATTATGGATCAAAATCTTTGTTTATCATTTAGTGAGTTAGTGACTTAGTTTAGATTTTTGTTCGGTACTTTCCCATTCCCATTATATGGGCATTTCTAAAAAGCCAAGTTTAGTTAATGCTAATGAAATAAAATAAAATATGATGAATATATAATAGTTTATAAACATTTTTGGGCTATATATTTGCATATTAGGGGGGGGGGATAAAGCATAGCATATATATTGAATACGTAACCTAACCTAGGTACCTTTCCCCTCTAAACCCCAAAAAACAACAGTTTAAATATCGTAGCCTATACGCAATAAAAACCAGGCTATCATTATATTACTCTATAGCGGTTAACCCGTCAAAAACAGGACTTTCGTGACTGGTTTCCTTATAAATGCCCATATAATGGGAAAGTACCTTTTGTTCAAATACTTATCTTCCATCGAAAAAAGAGCATTATTATACGATTTTTATACACCAGGAAGACGCTTACGTGGGGAGCGCTACCATCCAGTAGTCTGGTGATTTTGTCAATGGTTATCATAATTTTAATATAGCTCGCCTTTTATTACTTTTCAGGCTGGTCTTCTCCCTTCCCCATAAATTAGAGCATAAGCTGCCAAGGCGTAGGCTATCCAGGCTTTTTGTTTGGGAGGCTTCTTTTTTCGGGGGGGGATACAAAAAAACAAAGATGCTTCAAAAATTTGCTAATATGTATTTTTGTTACTCTTTCATGAGTTGGACAACAGTTTTTTTTGGGGGAAGGGGATCAAACCCGGTGCCCCTCCTCCTAGATACAGCCTTGCTAAGCAGCTTATAGTGGGCAAATATATTAAGAGTAAGGATTTTGATTCTTAGTAACAATATAAATGTATTCATTTGCAGTTAAAAAGAGGTTTTGTAGAAGTGGACAATAAACTTTAGAGACAACACATAAAGCATTTTAGACTTGGTTAAATCAGAATAGTTGTTGTAGAACTGTGTTCAAGAAGTGTAGTCGCTTTTTTTGATTGGATCTCAATATTCTCAATAGCTTTTAGTGGTTTATCTTGCCACCCACAGACAAGAACTCCATATCATTTTGCAGAGAACTCGTATCTATCCTTTAAACGCCCAATATACAACATTGATATCAGTATGAGAGAAAAAGCTGTGACTGTAAAGATTTTTTTTTTGTTTTTGTTTAAGATTAGTCAGGCGGAAAGATCACGAGTGAGTTTTGGTTGACTTAATTTAAAAACGGCCTTTTTTCGGATAAGCTGGTACACGCAATTTATTCCAGAATCGTGTGAACTTCATCCCTGACCAATTTCTGTCATTAAATTTTGAAAGCTAAATTTTCATGGCAAACGGAATTATCATGCCACCCATGATAGCTTGAAACACTGGATTTCTGGAGGTGCAATTCTCATTAGCTAAATTAAGCAGAAAGGTAGCGGTTAGGTGATGTAGATAATTTATAATTACGATCGAATCATTTTTAAACTCGATTTTGGGGAGGTGGAATGTCAATTCTCCTAACCCAGTGGTTCTCAAACTGTGGTACGCATACCCCTGGGGGTTACGCAAAATTTTTTGGGGGGTACGCAGCCGGCCAGAAAAAAAAAATCGACCCTCTAACTCTAGGACTGGCAATTTTATTTATATTTTAGCTAAAGTTTACTTAGTACCGGTAACTGAGAAGGGGTGCCTAAAATGTTTTTTGGGTAAAAAAGGCTACAGTGTCTAAATAAGTTTGAGAACCATTGCCCTAACCTATGGATGCAACTCGATGTTCCATATTATACTTTATTTTCCACAGTAAATTAAGTTACACAAAGGAGGAATATGAGAAATATTAACGTTTTTGGAAGAAATGGTGCCCCTCTCCACCGGAGGTTCGAAATTATTACAGTACGTCGTTCAGGAAGGGCAAAATTTTCATCAGTTTGCTTCCTTCCTTATGATTTTTTGGCTCTTGAATCCTAGACTGTTACGAGGCTAGTTAAGGACATAAAAAAAAATACAAATATTGTTCCTAGAATTCGTCTGAAAACTTGTAATACCGCGGCTGTTTACAGCAGAATTACCACCTCATCGTTTATGCCCTGATCGTTTGAACCAGGGCCGTATCCAGGATTTTTGTTCAGGGGGGGTTTTTACTAATTTTTTACTTTTTGGGGGGGGGGGGGTTACTAAGTGTTGACTCAGTTTTCGACTAATTTTACTGATTTTTACCTAGGTTTTACTAATTTTCGACTTATTTTCGAGTCGGTCAAAAATTTCGGGGGGGGAGGGGGTTCAAACCGGGTAACCCCCCCTCTGGATACGGCCTTGGTTTGAACAAGTCTTGTTAAAAACGAATCCTCTACTTTCTTAAAGTGTCTTGGTTAGGATTTTAGTTTATGTATTAACGTTATTTCCCGAAGATCCTTTGAAATATTAAATAAAAATAAAGTATTTAAAACCAAAAATCAGAAAATGACGTTAAAAAAAAAAAGAAAACAGAAATTATCTTATTACACTGTGTAAGAAGTGCTGCCGATGCCGTTAACCCTTTTCATTATCAATGGAGCATATTGTGACTTAAAGGCAAGACTTTCTATCGAAATCCTCTATTGTATGAGCTTTCATTCTCAAAGCATTGAGAAAAAAAAGAAGTTTAGTATTAGCGTAAGAGAAGGGAACTGAGAAGGCCCTTGTAATGTAAATCATCAGTGTCCGTTCCAAATTTAATGTCAGTTTTGAATTCTAATTGGAAGTAGTTTTGTGTTATTTCCGTGAATTTTCAAGATTATATAAACCTGATGGTGGCTATGCCCCCTTGTCCCCAGCTTGTTATTCTAAATTTCAACTGTTTGAATCATTGCTTCTTGAATGAAAGTGTCCATTTGGGTGTTTTTCCTTTACGAAAGGATTATACGAAATATAAAGAGGCTACGAAATCCCGCCATAAATCCTGCAAGTTACGCTAAATTTCTCAGAAAATGAGCTTCTGGCACCCCGTCCCTAAACCAAAATATCGATTCATCTTTCCCATCTAATAGTTAGTACGCAACTATGCAAGGTTTCACAAATGAATCAATCTTCAAGTGAATCAATTCAGCAATATGATGCTTAGTAAATAACAATAATTGTTTATAATTCAAGTATAAGGTTTGGGACGAATGTGCCACTGCGCGACAATACGGTCTTTAGAACTGGGAGGTCGTACAGATAGCTTCTTGATGGTTCTAAACACTGATGGAACCAGGGGGATCGCCCCCCCCCCCAAGATTTTTCTGGCGCCCTCTCCCTGTTTATTTATTTTTTAACTCTTTTTGATAGAATAAATTTGTCAATTTGGTCAATTATTGGCACCTTTGTCACATCTCCCCCCCCAATATTTTGCTCATTGGCGCCCATGTCACATTGCCTCCCCCTCCCCCAAGACTGCTTTAGATCCGCCCCTGGTCCTAGACCGATTGGCTATCTCATGATTTTTATGGATATTGACATAATGACACACTTTTTACTTGGTTCATTATTTGTCAAAATCAAAAGAGTTTGACCATGTCGTATCGTTTGGTGAACATGTTATGATTTTGGATGGCCAAGCTTTATGTACGGAATAAACTGTTTCCTGATGTTTCAATTAGACAGACGACGCTCGGAAAATGTGTCTCATACTAAGAAAATATACAATTAGTTACAATGCCAGGTGCTTACCATTATAATTAAAGACATTTGAGCTTGCCTTCTTCAACGTTTTTAATTACACTTTCCAACTAATTTAAGTTTCCGTTGCAACCGGTCAACATCGAAAGGCACGATACTCACCTGTTCCCTTCCTCATCCTCGAGGGTTTCAAGCGATTTGAGACGTAATGGGGCGTACGCCATATTTCACGGGTGTTAAAAGGGTTCTAGATAAATGATGGGGGACCAGATGGTGAACCGCCTCACACATTATTTCTTGTGTTCTCAGCTGGATTTCACTTAAAGCCCAGCTTTAGGTACAAAATTGTTTCATCTTCTATCGTTAATGCTTCGCGATTTATCTCAGGTATCTACTTAAAAATTCGTATATATCGTTACATGTTTATAGGGGCCAATTTATTTGGTACATATAATCGAATTAGTAAATTGAAGTTTGAGTAGAATGGTCCAGTTTGTCAATTGTAGAGGCAGGAACAGCTTTTAATTCTAGGCTTATAAAAGACACAATATTTAAAATTGCGAGGACTATCCTGAACATATCTGAGAATGTTCGCCAAGGTCTTATCCAGTATTTCTTTTCGGAGAGGGGGGGGGGGGCTAACTGCAGGCCCAACTGTATGATATGACTATTTCTGACGCATATGCATAATTAAAAACAAACGATTTGCTGTGCAATCTGCCTGATTTCTATAAACTCCCCCTCCTCTTTCCCATATACGTAAATATTTTCAACAGCTCTTCATACATTTTCTTAAATTGACTCAAGTTAGAAAAAATAATAGCTTTTCCAGATGGTGGTGTAAAGGGGGAAGATGGGGGTTGAAGGTGATGCGTATAGGGATGAAGAAACTTGGTGTTGATTCCTTGCTAAATATTGTACCGCGTTTCTCTGCATTTTTGGTGAAGTTCACCTTTGTTGTTTAAAATCACTCTCCAAATAAGTGTCCGTGGCCTTTTACTTCTTAGATTTGCCAGTTGCAACTAGAAGCAGTTATTACTAGAAGCACGAGAAATGATGCAGTAAATTGCATGCACTGGAATAAGGAAATCCCCTACAGAAAAAAGCGTGTTGTGGCTCTAGTTCCTACCTAGAATGGCGATTTAGTGTGGGGGACTAGACTATGTAAAATAACTCGATTAGCCATTTCCTTGTCAAAAATGTGTATTCTTACATGAGGTTCATTTGGATTGGGGAGGGGAGAACTTGTTTGGGGAAACTTCCCAGGTACAGTTTTGTTCAAAATTTGTATCTAAAGGGAAACCTTTTAGTGCGTGGAATTGTTCTTTATTCGGTCCATATGGTTTCTAAGCTTTAAATAAAAAAGAATATCTTTTATCTAATGGTCTATAAAAAATCCCAAAGGAAAATACAAGTTCTATTGATATGTTAAAGAAGGTTTTAAATTGGCTTCATAATACCAGATATCCAACAGGAATCCTAAATGGACTGACAAAATTAAGCCTATTAAAATGAAACATCAGGAAAAGTTAAGGCACCTTGATATGTGGATAATTACAGGAGCGAGAAACCCAGAATGAATTCTAATGAGTTGAATTTGGGGTGTTTTCCTGTCGGGTTTGCTTTTCAACAAGTTACTCTAATTGCCAGGTCTGGCTTTATTTTGTCATTTGTATGGTATTATGGCTGATCTTCCTTTTCATGTCATGGGTTTCTGGCAATCTTACAAACCTTCTAATTAAATGTCAACCGCATGTAAGGGGCTGCAGTTGTATGTTGTGATAAACTTAAGTATAAGGTATGTTCTTTATATAATACAACTATATTCTGTAGTTGTATATCAGAGACTCAACTTAGCCGTTCAAAATCAAAACCTACCCTAATAAAAAACATGATTTGAGTTAGATGCACCATATACGGTTATCTCCAATACGCCTGGGAAATCGCCAAATTTCCCTCCTTTGATTTGTTCTTATTCAGAACACAGGATTTGCAGTTGTTTCCCCAGAAACAAAGCAATTTAAAAATTTATTTCGCAATTTATCCAGGATTCTTGTTCAGGGGGGGGGGGTACACAAAAAAGTTCACAAAATTGCTTATAGCCTATGCATGTTCGTTATGTTTTTATGATTCGGAAAATAATTTCGTGGGGGGGGGGGTCAATCCTTGCACCCCACCCCCCACTGGATACGACCTTGCGGTTGGTAGTCTGTTTTGTTTTAGGGGGGGCCAGATTTTGTGGGAAATTTTGGAGCCAATTTGCATTCTATTGGGGATATGTATACATAAATCTAACCATTGGAGGTGGGAGATCTTAGTTTTTCTGCTTGGTCAAAACACGTAAAAAGTGCGTTTTTAAGGTACATACATTTTTTTCAAGATTATCCTGAGCCTATATTACTGGCATTACCCTATCTCTCCTCCTGTGTGCAGGTATACTAAACGATCATCCTTGGCCAACACACAGCGTATGTTTTTCAACGTTTTTAAGTTTCTTTGCACCCTGAATGTATAGTTAACGACGATGGAAATATCCAAACCCCTAGATGTCTCTTTTTCGATTTATTCAAATTAAGAATTCGGTGTGCCTTCTTATAACCTTGTACAATAGGTTCCTACAGAGCATTAACTCACTAAGCAGATAAGCAGGGGGGAAAGTTCCTTGGGCTTGAAAATAGCATAGTGCATGGGTACATCTTTAATTAACGTCATGTGCGAAGAACCAATAGCCTACCCTGAAATGAAGGGGAATATCGCCCCATTGTAATGTTCTGTTGGTTGTTTTTGCTTTATTGAAAACTTTCTATAACACAATGCTTGGCTGGTAATTAGAAATTTTTCATCAGTAAAAACAAATAGAAGAATTTTTGCGTTAGAAGAAAAACTCTAACCACAAATAGCCAATTGAATGATGCGGGTGAAGTGTGGATTAAGGGGTTCGATGTTCCTCCTGATAAATTTTTTTTGGTACTCTTGCATTATATGGGCCTTTCTAAAAAGTCTGGTTTGGTTAATGCTAATGAAATAAAATAAAATAGGATGAATATATAATAGTTTAGAAACAAATTTGGGCTATATATTTGCACATTAGGGGTGGGGGTGGGGGGTAAAGCATAGCATATATTAAATACGTAACCTAACCTAGGTACCTCCCTCCCCCCGCCTAAACCCCCAAAAACAACAGTTTAAATATCGTATACGCAATAAAAACCACGCTATCATTGTATTACTCTGTAGTGGTTAAACCGTCCAAAACGGGTTTTTCGTGACTGGTTTCCTTGTAAAGGCCCATATAATGCAAGAGTACCATTTTTCTTTGTGAATTATAGTGTCCCTTTCTACTTATAGGCTAGTTATAAAAAAAAAAAAAAAAAAAAAAAAAAAAAAAAAACATGGAACTTTAACAAACTTTTCGAAGAAACGGTAACCGGTATTAAAACCCCAATCGAGCAAAATAATGCTAAATAATAAAGTCAAAATTATAACGAAGTGAAAATACAATGAATGAAAATTAAATCAAAAATGACTTTCGAAGTGATGAAAAACTACCCTCCAATAATTTTAACCATTAAAATGCACACTAAAACTTTCAATTTGTGATCAAATGATTCCCTTTCTAAGGAGTTAAATTAGGCTAAGGGCCAAAGCTTCTATCACCATCCATTCTATATGCAGTAACCGAAAAAAAATAATAATAATACATAGGTGACACATCGCTAATTACTTGGTCAGCCCAACTGCACTGATTTTGAATCTGGCTCTGAAAGGCTATTACACTTTCTATCAATTTATACAAAAATTAATGGGAATTATTGGTGAAGTATTAAATCTTTTCTAGGGAGATTCCTAGCCCCCCCCCCCCCCTTAAATACTTGCTTGTGTTTCAACTAAAAATGCCAACGTTCCACGATATCCAGAGTTGTAGCCTGGATAATCAATTTTTTTAAATAGCATGAAAGTATCTATCTATTTTTCTAGTCCTTAGAACCAAACTGTGTTTTCTCGGTTCTAGATTTAATTGTTATATACTTACTCAGTTTTAATGCCTAGTTTGTCGTTAAATTCTTGATTAAACAGATTTGGTTAAATTTAAGTGAGCCAGAAATGAAGTTAAAAGAGACTAAAAACATAGTTTTCATAAAAATAGCGTCCAAATCGGTAAAGGTGACCACAAAACATTCAAAAATAGGGGGGGGGGGCAAGTCCCTATGCACTTTTCAAGGGGATGGTAAAGGCTTAGAAACGGAAAATTTTTTTTTCCATAAAAATGACATATTTTCTAAAAATTTACAAAATATTGGTTTCGTGAACTTTTGGTCTTCTAAGAGAAGGGGAAATCTCGGGTCACCCCTCTCCCTGCTTACAGGTGCAGTACAGGTTTCACTTCTGACAATATCGTTCTATTGTCTGCAACAATTAAAGTACCAATGACATCAAAATAAATAGTTTTTGTTCCCTGGACCTTTCATGAGTATTCATTCCCAAAAACCATGATTTTCTTCCATTTTTCTTCCGGTAGTTTTGAAATTATAAAGTTTTATGGCAGTATCACATTCTTGTCAGTGTTGCGGTGTTGAACCATGAAAATCAATAAGTAAAACTAATTCGTTAAATTTGAAAACACTTTTTGTTTGTTAAATTAAACATTAACAATCTGTTGATTCCATATGAGAACAATAAATTCAAAGGGAAGCTAAACCGTCGTTAGCCTTTGCGTCCCATGTGTTTTTAGCTCATTTTCTGCTGATTTAACACCCTATTTTTCTCTATTTTTTTAATTTTGTGCTCGGTACTATCTGAAGCTTTACTGTCATCTGTGCTTTAAAATAAAAGAAACTTCTTTAATTTATTTATTCATTTATTTTCCCTACTTTTGTAATGAATGTCTTTGTTGTTTGGACAAATCTGCTTAATTGTATGAAGCTATTCACTTTTATGGATTTGAACTTTTTGTCTTAATTCTAGAAAAATAAAATCCTCTGTTATTGTCGGCTCTCTTAATTAAGGCGCCATTATTGCAAAGTTTTTGCTAATTTTTCACCTTTTTGGTATTATTAAAGGAACAGACCTCACCGACTTTAATTTATGATAATTTTTATAGGCACCTTGGCAGACAGATTGCAGAAACAGGCTCGCATGCAAACAGGTCAGTAAGCCTTTAATTTTTTTTTTCTCCGGGCGGGGAAAAATCTACCAAGAAATTCGGAAATTTAGTTTGAGTGTGGGGATAGTGGCATTGACCAGCCATCTATGGAAGAATAATTGCCTTCTTTTAAAGGTTGGCTGTCATATATATATGACAACCCTTTAAAGGTTGGCTGTCAATATGTATTGTACGTTTATAGATAGACTGAATAAAAGACTGGGAGGGTTCATGGGGTTTCTCCAGGATTCTATATGTAAAATACTACTTTCTTTTAAAGCTAAACTTCTTACATTTAGACGTCAGTTTCCTTTCTTGAACTTTAGACATTATCGTTTTTCGAATTTTGCTTACATTTAATATATATTAATTAAATACCTGGATACAAAAGGGGCTCCCTTCCCTAAGTGAGAGCAACAGCGACTTGAAAATATGGTGTTCTTTTTCCGATACTTAAAGTCACCCATTCGCTCTACGAAAAGATCCTCTAATCCCCTTCCTAAGGTGAAACCCATGTGGAATTTTGTTGGTTGTATTTTGTTGTTGTTTTTTCTCCTTTATGACTTGGTGTTTTAGATCTTATGTCATATTTGTTATCAAATGCAAGTCACGAGGGTTGTGATGCTTTTAGGATTGTGTAAAATAATCCTGTCTTATCTGTGACAAAAGACAGTAAGACTAGGAGAAATAAAGTTATCGTCCAATGCGATTGAAATTTGTGCCCAAATCGTGAAACTTCGAACTTTTGATTTTCTCGTTCAGTCAAAATATAGCAGTGGCTTTTTACCAGCTCGGGAAGTTGTCCTGCTAGAAATAAAGGTACTTTCCCATTATATGGGCACTTCTAAAAAGTCAAGTTTGGTTAATGCTAATAAAATAAAATAAATCAGATGAAAATATAATAATTTATAAACAAATTTGGGCTATATATTTGCACATTAGGAGGGTGGTGGGTAAAGCATTGCATATATTAAATACGTAACCTAGAAACCTCCCCCCCCCCCTAAACCCCAAAAAAAAACAGTTTAAATATCGTATACGCAATGAAAACCAAGCAATGGATTGCATTACTCTGAAGCCGTCTATTGAATTAACCCGTCAAAAACGGGTTTTCGTGACTTGTTTCCTTGTAGGTGCCCATATAATTGGAAAGAACCAAAATCAAACAGTTCGTGGTAACGAACTGTAAGTAAGGAGCGACCCGGCTCAATGGTAACCCAAACTCTAAAAAACGGAATTTTGATACCAATAGATACATCAAAAGAATCAAATTTTAATTCTGATTTCAAATATATAAGTTTCATCAAGTTTAATCTTACCTATCAAAAGTTACGCGCCTGAGAAAATTTGGCTGATTTTCGAAAAAGGGGGAAAGACCCCCTAAAAGTTATAGAACCTTAATGAAATTCACACCATCATATTCAGCGTATCAGAGAACCCTACTGTAGAGGTTTCACGCTCCTATCTACAAAAATGTGGAATTTTGCATTTTTTGCCAGAAGAAAGATCACGGGTGCGTGTTTATTTGTTTTTTTGTTTTTTTTCCAAGGGGTAATCGTATTGACCCAGTGGTCCTAGAATATCGTAGAAGGGCTTATTGGAACGGAAATTAAAAGTTCTTGTTCCCTTTTTGAGTGACCAAAAAAATTGAGGGCAACTAGGCCCCCTCCCACTCTCATTTTTTTCTCAGTCACCCAATTAAAATTTTGAGATAGCCATTTTGTTTAGCATAGTCGAAAATCTAATAAATATGTCTTTTACGATGACTTAATCCCCCACAGTTCCCAGGGGAAGGGCTGCAAGTTATGAACTCTGCCCATTGCTTACATATTGTATTGGTTATTGGGAAGTATACAGACATTTTCAGGAAGAATTTTTTTCTGGTGGGGGGAGGGGGGCTGGAGGAGGGGGTTACTCAGGAGAATCTTTCCGTGGAGGATGTTTCTTTGGGGTAAGGGACATTTCTATGAAGGGGGTGCCGGATTTCCAAGCATTATTTAAAAAACGATCAGAAATTAAATTAAAAAAAACTAGTTTTTTCAACTGAAAGTAAGAAGCAACATTAGAACTTAAAATGAACAGAAATTATTACGTATATGAGGGGGTCCTACCCCGAGTCAATACCTCGCTCTTTACGCTACAGTTTTTTTTAGTGCTTTCAAAAGAGCTATCTATTCTAATTAAGCGGCCTTTGTGATTCAGGGGTGTGTGAATTAAATTTTTTTTTAACTTTTAACGTAAAGAGCGTGGTATTGACTAAGGGGAGAACCCCATCATATACGTAATAACATACGTAATAAAAAAAAAAAAAAAAAAAAAAAAAAAACAAGCGATACAGCTCAATAGTAGGCTAAGCCAAACTTTTAAAAACGGAACTTTGATGTCAATAAATGTATCAAAAGAATGGGCTTATAATACTGATTCTAAATATATAAATTTTTTTAAGTTTAGTATTACTCATCAAAGGCTACGAGCCTGAGAAAACTTACATGATTTTTTAAAGAGGGGGGAAACATCCCCTACAAGGGAAAAAAATTTAATGAAAATCACACCGTCAGATTCAGCGTATCAGAAAACCCTATAACATAGGTTTCAAGCTCATATCTGAAAAAATCTGCAACTTTGTATTTTTTGTCAGAAGAAAAATATACGAATATAGAAGTTCGTTACGTAAGTTAATTTGTAAATTACGTCAGAACCAAATTTAGAGACAGCCATTTAGCAAAAGAAAATTGAAATTTTTATGAAAATTTTTTTTAATTAGGCCTATTCAATGCCGGCGAGCCAAAATAAAAGCTGCATTAACTCAAAAACGAACAGAAATTAAATAAAAAAAAAAACAAGCTTTTTAAACTGAAAGTAAGGAGCGACATTAAAACTAAAAACGAACAGAAATTATTCTGTATAAGAAAGGGGATATCCCCTCCTCAACGCCTTGCTCTTTACGCTAAAGTTTTCTATTGTTTTAAAAAATTAAGTTGTGAGATATAGTTTAGGAGCCTGTTTGCTGAATTTTTTACAGGAGATTTTTCCTTATCCGATAAAAGGCTATAATGTGATGAACTTAACAATTTTGAACAGAAAAAAACAGGGAGCAGAAGAAGGGCTCAGCAAAAAAAAGCTCTTTAAGCTTCGGTAGGTTTAGGCTCATCTATTTTTCCATCTTACATAATCACACTGAATACATAACTATACCTTGCACAGAGACAAGTTTGTAGTTATAACTGTAACAGATTAAGTTGCCATTGCCAAATTCTCTGAAGATTTAAAAAAAATGCCATTGAAGCAGTTTCATTCGTGTTGGTAAGACAAACTGATTGCAGGCTACAGTAATTAAAAAATCTTAAAAAAATAGGCTGAAAACGCGGCGGGTTTGGGGGGCGGCAGCCCCCCAACTGTACCTCCTAAAGAAAAGTAAAATTTTTATGCAAATAAAAGCTGCATTAAATAAAAAACGATCAGAAATTAAATAAAAAAAAACAAGTTTTTTAAACTGAAAGTAAGGAGCGACATTAAAACTTAAAACGAACAGAAATTATTCCGTATATGAAAGGGGCTGTCCCATCAACGCCTCGCTCTTTACGCTAAAGTTTGACTCTGTCTCACAACTTTATTTTTTAAAACAATAAAAAACTTTAGCGTAAAGAGCGAGGCGTTGAGGAGGGGACAGCCGCTTTCATATACGGAATAATTTCTGTTCGTTTTAAGTTTTAATGTCGCTCCTTACTTTCAGTTTAAAAAACTTGTTTTTTTTTTTTATTTAATAAATTACAAAGAATAAATATCCTGTCCAAATTTGGTAACTTAAAGAGGAGTACAAACTTTTCTAATGATTACCTGAAAGAGAAAACTCTTAGGAAAGAGTAGGGGAAAAACAACTCTTCGGTACTGCATTTATCTGGAACCGTGTCCTTGGAAGGGTTATTCCATTAAAGCCATCTATTAATTCTTTTAAATGAAGGCTGAACAGATGCGTAAAACCTAGTGATTAAGCTGGGTAAAGATCTAGTGATGTATTGGGTACTTTAATAGCTAAAAATGTGTTTTAATTCAATTGTTTGTGAAATTGTTTGAATTGTTCACAAAATCGTTTGTAAAAGTAAATTTTATTATAAACACTGCGAAAAATATTTCCGTATTGGACAGGGGTAAAATTGTCCTTTGTTCTATTGTTGGAAATATTTACCTTAAATTAAATTTGACTCTAGCTTGAATTAAGGCTGCTCCGGTCACAAGTGCATTTTGTAGCCGGAACAGCCTTTATGTCCACTGATATATTAAACAAATTGGGCCCGGCAGTTTCGACCTTAACCATCACTTATTTGACGACAGTTTCAAAGATTCTTTGAGGTTACTGAACGTTCACCATCAGGCATCATGTTAGACGGAAAGAAGCATTTTGATTGTTTTTTCTTTGTTTTTGGGTAAATGAGGGATAAAATAATTAACCCACTAATGACGTCTTGTCGTCTATCAGAGTTAAAAGACAAAAATATGAAATGATGTTTTTTTTGTGCCAATCCCGTGAGATATGGACCCTTAATAATTTTATAGTAACAACCCTTTGTATAGTTTGATTTGACAAAATTTAGATTAGTAATAAATCCTACCAGTCGGGTAATTCCTCATAAGTTGCAAATGTTTTCAAATATCTATACACTTTGCAATACTGCCCCGATAACATTGGCGTCAATGGGAGGCGGCACATTCTCAACCCTAGATCCCCCCCTCCCTAGATTAAAAAATGCCTTTTGAGGGTATTTCTATTGGAAAATGCCTTTTTTTATTTTAATTGAAAAAAGACAAATTCTCTCGCCCCCTGTTGTTTAGGAAATACATTTTGTTCCCCTTTCCTTCTCCCCTAAATTATCGTGAATTGACGCAACAGCCTCGTAACGTAGAAACCCCTCTCTTGAGAACACAATTTTTATTAGAAATAACGGGAAGAAATTTTCTAATCAGCATTAAAGTCTTAATGCTGTGAAACGCTTCTGTTAACATTGCTGAGTGTTAAACATGGCTTATTTATTGTTCTTTTTAGAAATGATTTCTCGCATCGAAACGACCTCAAAATTGTACCAAGTTCAATATACATTTCACTATAACTCGTCAGTGTATTAGATTTAGGGCTTTCTAGTAAAAAAAACAACAACTTACTTTTATGTCGATTCAAAGACGCCACAAAAAAAAGAAACATCCGCACTTAGGACTTTATAACATCAGGACAGCATGGCCTACTTATGCTGCTTTAAAGAAATTAAAGTTGTAAATTTTAAATATTGATAAAAAGATTGTAAACGAATATCCAAAGTTTTTTTTCAATTTTCTTAGTATGAACATAGGATGCTTATTACATGATTCTAGGGGTTTTGTTATCAGTGGGAGACGGATTTGTGCACGTTTACCATAAAATTGTCACAAGAGTGTTCTGCTTTGAATTCATGTTTTCGAAAGGAGACTTGCAACATTGGACTATGATCAGCATGATTAGGCTAATCTAAGTTTTGCAAAGTACTTTACAAATGTTGATTGGACAATGGAATCTGTGGTTACAAGACAGGCGACATCGAGGATCACATCGAATCGTAAACGAAAATGACACGCAACGGAATATGCGGTTAAAAAAGAAGCAGCAGCGAGAATCACAAGGAATCACAAACAAAAATTATTAAGAACAAAATCTGCGGTTAGAATACAACCGACAACGAGGATCACAACGAATCATAAACGAAAATGTTGCACAATAAAATTTGCGGTTTAGAACACAAATCAAATTAAAATGTCATCCAAAATTAGCCCATATAAGATGATGAATGAATCTGAACAGCTAAAGCAAACTTTTAAGATACTATTCTCTAACAGTAAAAAATAGACGAGTTTTTTGTGTGTTTAATTGACATACATTGTAGTGAAATACCTTCTTTTTTATAATGTACATAAAACCTAATTCGTTTTTAAATCGCAAACAACTTGCTTCTACCTCTCTTAGATACTGGTTTATTTCCTTTTCCCATTGATTTTTATTCAATTTTTAGTTTATTAGATTTAATGTTTTATCTTAATTTCTCAAGTTTTTTGCGGTGTCTCTGAATAGGCGTAAAACACAATTTTTGTTTCAGTAGGAAGCCGTAAATTGTATACACTGACGAGTTATATTGATGTGTATTCGATTTAATACCCTTTTTGGCGTTTTGATACAAAAAATGTTTCAAATAAAATATATCCTGGTAATACTAAGTTGGGTAAATCAAAATAGCAACTTTTGTACATCAAAAGCGATACACAGCATCAAAACTTTGATTACAAAAAATAATAATAATAAATTGGTTGGGAATGCCTTCTGTTATAGAATAGCCCCACATAGATCCTTGTGTATTTTACATTGCAACCTACCTGCTTCTATTTCTGTTATATGTTGATTTTTTTTTTCTCATTAATTACTGTTTAATTTTTAGTTTTAACTTAATGTTTATTTGTTTTAGTGTGCGAGCTATTGTCATCTACTGAAAAAGAAGTCCCAGGCAAAACGAAAATTACTTTGCGATAACGATTCCTATCGTTGTGTGAGTGTTTTTGCTTCTTGGTTTTAATGAGTTTTTTGCTATATAAGTACTGACTTGAACGCCGTGCTTTCATCGTATTTTATTTCCTGTCATTTTCTACTTCTTAATTTTACTCTTTTGAGAATGACTTATTTGATAAGAAATTGAAAACTTTCATAACGAATCACTCATTTTAAATCATGCATTTTGGTTGACTCAATCATTCTCTGCTTTTTTTACTCTTATACCTTTGAGATTAGAAACTAGTAAAAAAAAGAAAAAAAAAACAGTGTCCTGTAATATTTTCTGGGTAATCCTGTACTAAACACACTCTTTTATATACTGCAAAGGAAATCAGTCACGAAAACCTGTTATTGATGGGTTAATTCAAGACACCGCTATAGAGCAATGCAATGTATAGCGTGGTTTTCATTGCGTATATGATATTTAAACTGTTGTATTTTGGGGTTTAGGGGAGGGGTTTGGTACCTAGGTTAGGTTACATAATAATATATGGTTAACCCCCCCCCCCCCCCCCTAATGTACAAATATATAGCCCAAATTTGTTTCTAAACTATTACATATTCATCCTATTTTATTTTATTTCATTAGCATTAACTAAACTAGCAGTATATAAAAGAGTCCGTTTAGTACAGGAGTACTATTTTCTATTTCCTGTTCAAAACCTATTTAGTGCCTATTTATCGGTATAAATCAGTTTCCATCTGGAATTGATTATGTACGAAAGCGTTTCAAAAGAATGGTTCATTTCCTATGCGAAACAGTTTTATGATTAAAATACCTTATTATTCGTACAGTGCGGCATGTTTACTTAAATATGAAAGGCTCTAATTTGATTTTTGTCAGTTTGGTGTAGGACGTAACACTTCTTAAAATTCTGGGCATTTTTTTTGGCTTGAATGATGGTCAAATAATTTTTCTACCTCTTTTACGAAGTTAACTGGTATTGTTGTGCTTTAAGTGTGTGATCTATTTTATTATTATAGTTTTATGAAGTTATCATAATCTTTCAATATTTTAATTTTAAACATAATAACATCTATCCTTGATAAATTTTCCAGGGGAATATTTAAAATTTTCATTAGGGACAGCATTCAGAGATGTACCCAGGGTTAGGGCTTCGGGGCCTTCCCCCTCGAAGTCCTAATTTTCAATTTGTGGGCACTTCTGATTCATATTATGAAATTAAATTCGTTCTTTTATCATTATCCCCCCCCAAAAAAAAAAACTTCTTACGCGCCTGCCAGTATTAATTCAAATTTCAAAATGTTCAGTGACTGTAGCCATAATGTTTTATCCGTTTAACAACCGCAACTCAAATAATAATCCCTAGCCCATGAATTGTTTCTATCCTGTTCAGATTTTCTCAATTGAAAAAAAAAATATGAGATACTGAAAAACTGGATGTCGCAAAATCATGCTATTTTAAAGGAAGATTAAACTCTTGGTTTTGTGATCTTTCGCACAGGACGAAATTTGAGTTATGAAAACGAATAGTTTTCCCGATTGCCTTACTTATAGTGATGTTTTCGGGAAAATGGACGTAAGAAAAATCTATATTTTTCCGTTATGGTCCTTTAGTCACTAAAAATAAATTAATATTGCTCATCATTAATAATTGCCGTATTTCCACCATTTTAGTTCATGCGTAATTACTCAAATCACTCCTTTTCACCAAGATATGTGCTAAGCATGATTTGCTTGATATGTGCTAAGCATGATATGTGCTAAGCATGATTAGCAAAAATGCTAAGCATTTTTGGAGTTCTTCCATGACCAGAGGGAGGGAGTAAATTAACAACCGTTCAATATTTTACTAATTTTTGGACTTTTAATTCGCAAAAAAAGGAGAAATAATCTTTAAGAATTGATATCATTTCGAATTTGAATTGACGCTTCACGATGTGTGTCAAAAACAAACATATTGACGCTTGGATGACTTTAAATCTGAGGAAATCGGGAAAGTAGTCCAACCCGACCCTGCCTATTTTAATGGCATAAAACTGGTTCCCTCTATATTTTTTGATTTTGGAAAGCTGCCATGCCCCTCGAACTTTCTTTTACTGTGACATATCTTTTTTTCATGTCATTTCGGTCAAGTATTAAAACCAGGAGCCACTTTGTATACAAGAAAAAGCAGAAATTGTTCCTTTTACTGAGAGAAAATCAAATTGGCCAGATTTTTGCCTGCTTTCCCCCAAGGGCAATTTCGAAAAAGCAACATTTCCCTCTCAGGAAATTTCCAAATAATATGTCCGGAGAAACATACTAACTGGGAGATAAGCAGGCAAGACGAAGGAAATGACTAGTAATTGCTGAAATGCTTTGAAATATGGAAAGGTTTGCCTCCTACTGCAGCAAAACAAACTGATAGTGAGTCTAAAGATGATCTTTTATGGTGTCCTCATGCATACGTTTCTAAGTAATTGTGTCGTTTAGATAAGAAAATGATTTTTTTTCTTTGTATCAATTTTGTTCTGCTGAGTGGAATGACTGACGCTTTTTTTCTTGTTAAGGAAATGTGGCAGATTTTCAAAGATGTACGTTTTGATGGGATAGTTGGTACTCTTCTATTAGCTGGACTCTTTTTATATCTCAAACACGAGACACGTTGAAAAACGGGTTTTTCAACCGGATGATACAAGACTCCGCTGTAGAGATATACAATGTATAGCGTGGTTTTAATTGCGTATACGATACTTAAAGTGTTTTTTGTTTTTTTGTTTGGAGGGGGGAAGAGGTACCTAGGTTAGGTTGAGTATTTAATATATGCTATGCTTTGCCCCCAACCCCTAATGTGCAAATATATAGCACAAATTTGTTTCTAAACTATTATATAGTCATTCTATTTTATTTTATTTCTTTAGCATTAACCAAACTAGCACTAGATAAAAGAGTCCAGTTAATAGAAGAGTACCTTTTGATGGAACAGTTTTTTTTTTTTTTTAATGAGAAGAAAAAATTGCACTGGCGACGATGCAAAAATAAATCTTGATCCCGCAGTAGACTGCGGGAGAGATACAGCTTGCCGGATCCTTGATGCTGCAGATAAACTTTTTTCCAAGCTTACAGATTATCCGTTGAACCAACCTTGGAGGGACTATTTTTTTATGCTAGTTTCCTTTTTTGCTGGGTTATTATTATTTTTATATTGTATTTATTTGTATCATTCATTTAAAGAGGTTTACCACCCTTGGAGTGGCTTACTTTTCCGAAATGTTTATTCGAGTCTTAGTTTCTACGTATTTGTTACTTTTTTTTGTTTGTGCTTTTTTTCATTTTCTTTATTTTTGTTATGCACCATCGTCATGCCTTGTATTTTTGATGGGTTATAAAATAAACTAATTGATTAATTAATTAAATCTAAAACATTTGTATTTAGCTCAAGCATCTTGCTTTGAATTGAAAGTAATGTATTTCTTTTAAAAAGCGGGTGATAAATAGAGAGTGACTATATTGGCTTAATTATATCTACAAATTTTGTACGAAAACTTATGCATAATATTTATCTTTGTCGGAATTTTTGTGTCAAATCAGTCGTAAATTGTGTGTGTAAATGATAAACCATTCAGAAGCTAAATTAATTAAGCTCACTTTTATGATTTTTCACCAGAAACTGTTTGTGTCGGGGGACAGTCCATCTTTCCACTCCTATTTACGTCTGCTACAATGAGAATTAATAGCGATTAATAACACCAATCCAAAAGAAAAGTATGGTTTTGATGATCAAATCCTAAGTAAATTTGGAGCCTATTTGAGTAATTCCGCATTGATTTTTTAAGCACTCTCGTCATATTTAACCAAGGAAGTCATCTTTATATATATATATATATATATATATATATATATATATATATATATATATATATATATATATATATATATGTATATATATATATATATATATATATATATATATATATATATATATATATATATATATATATATATATATATATATATATATATATATATATATATTAAATACGTTGTATATTCATTTTAAGTACACAAATTTTTAATTTGGTTAAAATTTTAAATAAATTTAATATTTTCAGTTATTTATTGTTTAATTAAGAAATTCATTTTTATTTGCGTTTGTTGTTCATTTTTATGAATTCGAGCAATTTGACTACTGATGAATTTGGCTCATATTAGCTTTGTCGTCCAGGTCCTTCGAAAATTTTGTTGGGTTTTATGTCTTCTTTTTCTCCTAATTTGGGATATAATAAAATTACTTAGTTTAAAACCTTCTACAAGTATAGAACCAATTTTGAATGCCTCAACTCAAGGGACATCACGCTCAGTATAAAATAAATAACTATCTTTTTGTAAAAATTTAATTCTTTTGTACTTTAGGAGTGTCAGTCGGATTTCAAACATCGTGCCTTTAATGTGAATGCTGTTTACCCATCTGTACTTACAGTGGCGTCGTTTGGGGGGAAGGATGGCAGTTGCCCCCCTCCAATAGTTTGGAGAAAAAATATTATATAGCCTATGCCCCTTGAATCTCCGGATGTGGACCCCTTTTGCTGCCCCCGCCCAATAAAATGCTGGTGCTATGCCCCTGTGTACATACTAGTAACTGCTGAAATATAGTTTTCATGTTAAATAACTTCAACAACATTTTCACTAATTTTTAGATTTAGCAATGGAAGGGGAAGCGTTGATTCCACTTTTAGCAAATAATTCTAAATTATGTTGAAACATTAACTTCAAAGCATATTTTTTAAACCAAATTTTGAGGAAGATACATGGATGATGTTTTGTTATTTGAAATTATGGAGAAGACTGGCTTATAAATTCCATCAGCTATGATATCTATCGCCCTTAAAGAAATGAAGTTTCGTAACAAACTTAAAACGGAATGAAATTATTTTCAATGAAGAAAGAAACCCCAAAATAAACAGAAGCTAAAATAAATAATCGAATCAAACATACTGGTAACAGCTACTGTTATAGATGAATAAATAAATTCATAAGAAACAAAGATAAAATGGTGAATGAATTCAAACTTAAAAAGAACAAAAATAACAACAAATATGAAAATGACGAGTGGCGTTTATTCACGAAAATTTAGGGGGGAGGGTTCAAAATCTAAAGGGACAAATTTGTTATTTTATTTTAGTTTCTACAATGAGAATACAAAAAAAGGCATTTTTCAATGAAAATACTCCAAAAAGATACTTTTCAAAATCGGGGGGCAACTAAAATTTAGGTGGGTCCATACCATTCGCTCCCCCCCCCCCCCCATCAACGGCAGTGACTAGAGCTACCACTCATGGAAAAGCTGAAAAACAATGGCCGAGTCATGATTTTCTCACATTTTAATCCCTCCCCCAGGAAAATGATCCCTTTTATTCCTTCAGAAAATAATCTGCCCTCCAATGCCAGTCTTCCAATCTGCTCTTCAAAATTATACTATATACCGAATAAAGAGGCCGCTAGTCCCCTCGGCCACCCATTCTTTACACTAAAGTTGTATTTCCCCCTTTTTTCTATCTTTGAATTCAACGGTGTAATCTAGAACTTAAGCTCTAAAAAGTAATAAATTCAAAGTCCAGAGGGAACATTTAATCAATCTTTCTATTAGAATGCTATGTTTCAAATAAGATACAGTTTAAGGCTAGATTGAATTGAAAACTTGAATTGAAAGAGAACTGTCGATTAAAAGCCAAGAATTTTTCTGTAACATGATATGCTTATAATTTGGTTAAATCGAAAAAAGATAGAACTGGAAATATTACTACTCAAGGGTCCAACAGGGATTTTTAGCTTGGAATACCAGAAATACGTGCGAAAAAACTGTAAAATTAAAAAAAAATGTTGCGTTTTTGCTCATAAAAATTATCTTAATTTTAAGATTTGTGATTAATTTTGATTTAATTTTAATTATTTAATTTCAAGATTTAATTAAGATTGAATTATTTTAAAACTGAGATTGTACTATTATGTTGAATGCATTTACAGTTTTCAAATAAGATGTGTGTTCATTTTATTCTTCATTTTGTTAAAATATTATGTTATATTTGACCCCCTTTCCCTTTTTTAGGATGAAGGATGTAAACAGGCATGTTCATTTTTTGGCTTTATTCAAAATGAAACTTTTGAAAAAGAAACGAAGGAATTTGGTTTTGTAAAGCTAGAGAAAAAAATTTCTGGGAAGGAAGAAAAGAAACAAGGGAAAATTCTAAATCAGGAAAAGCAAGTCACAACTCCCTTTCCTCTGGATGCACATGAAGTTCCATCAATAAAGGTAAGGCAGAAAACAGAAAAAAAACACAAAACGTAAAATATTCTACAACTTCTAATAGAAAAAAAAGGAAGTTCTTCAAACGAAAACTAACAGGAAAACTATTCAAAATTTCATTTTTAACCTCCTTTTCATCTATTGTCCTAAAAAATAACTCCATCAATGCATATCATCTCATTTTTAGTTTCATTCATTTATTTTTATCTTAAATTCATTATTTTGAACAATCTTCACCTTTATTTTGTTATTTTTGTATGTATAATTTTTGGTGAATGCATAGTAATGGGACCATAGCTACACACAGAGGGAATAGAGAAAATGCTACGATACAGGAAAATCAATAAAAAAAATGCCAACTAACTTGTTGGTGTTTCATTGCTTTCTGCATTATATTAGTATCAGGGTTTTATTTTAACTGAACGTGGTAAAAGACTGGATTAAAGCGTGGACTTACTGAAAACGGCGGCTTATTTTTTGGTCGCTAAGGGCCACATCATAGTGCTTGAATGTGTGGTGAATTTGGAGACGACACCTATAGTTACGTATGGACGAGGTGAGCACATGATTCTTTTCTTTGGTACTCCTTCGTTTATACCTACTCTTTTATATATGTGTAACTGTAGACGCGACGAAAAACCCGTTTTTAGAGAAATACAATCTATAGCGTGGTTTTAATTGCGTATAAGATATTTAAAGTGTTGTTTTTTTGGGTTTTGGCGGGGGGAAAAGGTACCTAGGTTAGGTTACGTATTTAATATATGCTCTGCTTTGGCCCCCCCCCCCCTAATGTGCAAATATATAGCCCAAATTTGTTTCTAAACTATAATATATTCATCCTATTTATTTTATTTCGTTAGCATCAACCAAACTAGCAGTATATAAAAGAGTAGGTATATCGAAGTAGCACCGTTTCTTTTTTATGTTCATTCCAAATATAGTAATAGTTTCACTCGTAGCTATAATTTAAATCCTGGAATCGGACCCTAAATTGACACCTCACTCCTGTCACTACTCGACGATAGTATCCCTTGTTTTATGCTCTTTTCAATATAATAGTCGTTACTCTGACAATGTATCCCCTCTCCTGATGGTTCCATGTTTAGTCCAAAATAATGTTTTTTCGTAGTTTATCATATCGTGATGCGTTTTCATCTTTGTTGAAATGGGTTTTGTTTGCTGAACTCTTGAGTCGTGAAGACCACTCTGTTTAAATGATTTCAATGGAAGTCTTGGAATTAAATAAAGTTGCAGGGTCCATTTATGGGATTCAAATCAGACTTGCGAGTAAAACGATTATTATATATGAAAAGACATAAAAAAGGGTATCGAGTAGCTTTACCGAAACTTTGACTAGGTAGACATCAGGCTAACTTCCAGCTTTTACCACATTTTATATGCACGTTCACATTTACTATTCCTTTTATTCTATCTACTTCTCTTTCTAGTTTGATTGGTAAACACGAATCTAGGAAACATGAGCTAATTTAGATGCAAACTCGAAAGGCGCGAGGTCTATTCAAACAAATCCCTTTTGAATGACCCTTGTTTGCCATTGACAAAGGTGTCCTCTTAGCAGTAGCATAAGTGAGGGTGATATGTTATCACGTCTACGATTCAGTGATTCCCAACAAAGATGTTGTTAGTTCAGAACAAGTCAATAAAAGGTTCAATATATATGCCAGTCCTGGTGTAAATCTTGAGACATATTTAAGTGCATACCAGAATGTAGTTCCACATCTGCTGCTTACTTTTATGAGGGATTTATCCCTTGATAATTTAATGGCACTCAGTTTTCTCAGTATTACCTTCAACTGGTTTGGAACTTGTAAACTAGACTACATAAGTAAAATTACACATATGGTATCTTTAGTCACTTCTAGATTCATTCCCGTCTCCATATTAGATATGAGCTGAATGGTGTGTACCAGAAGGTCCGGCTTATAGAGATCAGAAGATCTATCCAGGGAGGAGAGGAAGTCAGAATAAGAAACAAATGTATTTTCAGTCACAGTTTTCTCAGGTTTCCAGGAAGGGTGCATTGGGTTACTTAACCCACAATGGTGGCTCTAGGCATGTACGGCTTTTCAGGGCCCTGTATGTCAGTGCAGACATAACCTAAAAATGCAAAGCTGCGTCAATACTCTGCCATCCTTGTGCAGTACGGAAATATAGCACAGAACGATCCCTCATGCTGCATGAAGATAATTTAGTACTATCCCATTATCCGGGCCTCTCTAAAAAGTCAAGTTTGATTAATGCTAATGATATAAAATAAAATAGGATGAATATTTAATACTTTAGAAACAAATTTGGGCTATATATTTGCACATTAGGGCAAATATATATGTAAAGCATTGCATATATTAAATACGTAACTTAACCTAACCTAGGTACCATTCCCCCCTAAAATCCAAAAAACCACAGTTTAATATCGTATACGCAATGAAAACCTTGCTATCATTGCCTGCTCTACAACAGTTAAGACGTCACAAAACGGGTTTTATCATTGCCAGTGTATAGTGATTAAGCCAATAGGCCCTGATAATGGGATAGAACCGATAATTTACCCCGATATCATATTGGAGACCATAAAAACACCTATATAATAAAATTTAATCAGATGAATTACATAAATGCAATTCTTGGTCTGTAATAATAGCAATTGGGGCTCCGAAAATTGATACTGCACAGGGCTCAAATTGATCAATCTTGATGTTTTAGGTTTCCCCGACTCTTAAGATTGATGATTTGAATAGAACTTTGGTATAATGTTTAAATTTTTAAAATTTCTCCTCTGTATTCAATCATGGACAAAATGCTAGTTTTTGGTGAATAATTTTTGTGGTTTTGGATATTGTTTCAATGTTGGATATACTACATAGGAAGCTCGAACTTGACTTACGTTTATTTGTCCACCCACTGTCATCTTATGCGAAATTTTTGCTGATTTCGTTGCTTGTATATTTTTTTCTATATGGGAATTATTAATAAATTAAAATACACACCACCAATTTAAGTTTGTGGCAGTACAGTTTGATTAACAGTTTTACAGTTCATTTTACAGTTTTTCACCTCCCATCCTCCTCTTAAGAGTCAGAAGATGTATAAACAATAATTTTTGGTTGAAGGTCGATCAAGTCTTGTAGATCGTTCTCGGTACTTTTCAATTAGCTGGTACCCACGCGATATATTGTATCGGGAAGATGCTAAAGGAAACTATTCAAACGGGTTTCTGTCAATAGAGAATTGGACCGCAAACCTTGGTTTGTCATTGCGTTTACACTATTTAAAGTATTGTTTTTTGGGGTTTAGGGGGGACAGGTCCCTAGGTATCAAATTTGTTTCTAAACTGTTATATTTCCATCATATTTTGTTTTATTTTATTATCATTAACCAAACTCGTGGGTACTAGCTAATTGAAAAGTACCTCGTTTTCTTCTGAAACAGCCATGTCTTGACATCATGTCATTTTTTTTTAATCTTGATAACAAGTAAAACAGAAGCGAAGAATCAGATTAGTAGGTACCAACTTAGATTTTTCTGTTAAACGTTGTCACGACTCACGTCAATCATGTGGAATTTGAAGCCTAGATTACGTTCCTGTCACTTGATACAATGATTGCGTTTTGATAGTGGGATGATCTTGTTATGACATCGTATAGCATTGAGATGTCAAACTATGTAAATACTGATGATAACACTGGTTTTATTGCTTTTTGTCCCATTCTGACACTTCTGATCTTATTGATATATACATTATCTTTGTCAAATGTTATTCGAACTGGGAGCTAGATATTAATTGTAAACTAGAAGTCTAATATTCGCTCTTTAATGTTTACACATATTGTTTACTCTTGGGAAAGCGTGTTAATTCTAGTATTCGTCGTGTTCTCTCGTGGCTAGACAAATAAATCTTACTATCATTTGACCGTACAAAGCCAAAACATGTTATCTACACTGATTGTTTTGAGCTAGACTTCCCGCAAGAAAGCCAATCCCCTGGGAAAGGGCTTGATAGTGTGTCACCGTGTCTGAAACAAAGCCTTCCAGAAATCAGCAGAGATTCCTACAAGTCGATTGACCGTACAAAGCCAAAACGCGTTATCTTTCATTGTTTTTAGCTAGATGTACCGCAAGAAAGGCTATCCCCAACGGATGAGGGTTCGAGAGTGAATCAGCGTGTCTGCATAGGAGGCATATAGTATGGATAGATTACAAGGGAGGAAATTGGCGGTGGTTTGACAAATAAAAATCGTCAACGCCATCTAACAGTTGGTGTTTCTTAGCATTTTTTATTTCAAGCTTCACAATGTTTTTTTTTCAGAAACTGAGGTCAGACACATTACTATTGTTCCAATTACGCTAGTTTTGGCTTATGATCACACTGAAAAAATCCCAAACGTGGTTTTTTTTTTGTCGATACTCGAGTCAGTCTCCGCTCCTGGAAGTTACTCATGCTAATCGTTAGGAGGTTTTACGTCTCCTACAAGTTTCTAGTTATAGTTTCGACTTTTTTTATATATTGTATTTACGAGTAGGTTCTTTTTGAAGTAAGAAATATACATTTTCACCCAAAGCTTGTCTAAATTGACAAGATTACTCTCTAATGAGCTCTTGTAGAACTGTCGTAAAAATCATTCGAAGTAGATTATATATGCATCTTGAGACTTGTTTTTCTCTTGTAAAAGGTTATAATTAGGCAGAATCCGCAATGTTTTGATGGGAGCAATTTTCTTCTAATTTTTAGCTTCAATTTTGTAGCTGTCAAGAATAAATCCACAAAAGGAAGCCATATTTTTGTTAGTATCATAACTTCTTGCATTTGACATAGTACTTCCTTCGCTATCACCTAAATTACAACTCATTAAGCGCAAAATAGATCCCACACACACTGCCTATTATTTGAAGAAAAACATATGTGCTTCTGTCTTGTATCTTTCAATTGTGGGCTTTAATCTTAGCCTCATTTGAAACTTTTTCTTCTTCTTAGTTTGGTACCTAACGGCTGACTATTCATCTGAATATAGTTTAATCCTTTCATGAAATGGTTTTAATCTTTCGTGAGAAACTCAGTGACTTCGGAATTAAAAATTGCGGCCAATACAATCTTTAAAAAAAAAGATCACTTTGAACATACAAAAGTTACAGAAGCAATATGCAAAAAAACTTCACAATTAAAAGAATTCAATGTTAAGCTGTTTTTTTTTATAAATTATATATTATCAAAAATTACCGTTGCTTCAGCCAAGTTTATTTATTGGCTATTGAAGCGATGTCCTGTCGCATTCCAGATTCGTATTTCTGACGATCCAAGTAATAAAAAATCAGCACATAAGCAGAATTTATGGATGGCTCAACGCCTGGGAGGGGGGGGGGGGGTAAGGCAGGAAAAAAAGTGAAGTAATGAAAGTTTTTGAAATTTGGAAGAAATCACAAGAGCCTTCACATTTTCTTTTTAGGGGGAGGGACGCAGGTCAAGAGGCTCCCACGTCCGTTCGTATTGAACGCACTAAAAAAGGATATTCCTGGTGAAAAAAAAAACTTCAAGTGGTAATGGCCTTTTTTAACTTTTTCAGTTCAGATCTATATTCCATGTCACTAAAATTGGCATTACAGATCGATGATGATAATGCGATTTACTCTAGTGTTTACGGTCTTTCTACTTAACACAAAAGTAAATTGAAATGTAATAAATTCGACCCTAACATAAATCAGAATCTAAGAGTTAATTAAGAAGAAGTCATATTTGCATGTTCAGAATAAAGGGAATCATAATTTCTGCTTGTAAACGATCAGAAAGAGAGCTTTCTAAAAAAGTTTCTACGCACTTTCTATCCTTATTCACGGTGCGTTCGCAATCGCAATAATATATAAATCGTTCTTAATCGTTAAAATCAAACATGTTAACCTTGGCAACACTAAATAACAGGTTAGCCTAGGTGATTATAATTAGCTTGTATTCACCAAAGAGTCTTTTTATCTAGAAATAGGACATGTTTTCATGGTGAACCTAGTCCCTTCAAGAGGGACAATCAAGAAAGTTTGTTCGAACTGAAAAAATGATGTTCCTATGCAAGACCAACTTTAATGAGGAGGAACAGATTCTTTGGTTTTGAAGTTGCATCCAGAAAATTAACTTTTGCGGCATATAGAGCTACTGGTACTTGTGCATTATACGGGCCCACAAAAGAAGTCAAGTTTGGTTAATGCTAATAAAAAAAACAGGAAGAATATAAAATAGTTTAGAAACAAATTTGGGCTATATATTTGCACATTAAGGGTGGGGGGATAGGGGTAAAGTATAGCAAATATTAAATACGTCACCTAACCTAATCTAGGTACCTTCCCCTCCTAAACTCCAAAAAACAACAGTTTGAATATTGTAAACGCAATGAAAACCACGCTTTGCATTCCATTCTCTATTGCAAATACCCGTTTGGTGGGTTTCGTGTCTGGTTTCCTTATACAGTATATAACGGTTGGGCCCGTATAATGCACAAGTACCGAGCTACCTAACCTTAATAAGAACAATTTTATTGTGAAATGTTGAAAGTTTGTTGTTTCTTCTCATCAAGTGTCTTGTTGAAAATGTTTGGCTGTGAACAAGAGGAGTAGTGTCCGCGTCCGATTCCATAGGACTTGGACGTGGATTTCCACGTAGTGTACAATTTCCGCGTCCAAGTCCATAGGACGGCGGAAATTTTAGTTTTAGGAGCTCACCAGCACTGTCTTTCTTTCTGGTTTTATTTTTGTGCACCTATCATCTGGCAAAGAAATGTTTCTGGATTTTTTATGCTTCCTTATCTGTGTAAGAATAAGGAATGGGTTTAAACATAAGTCTAGTATATGTGGACATAGACTTTGTAAAATCAGGTGGTAAAAATGATTCAGTATTCAATGTTTAATCTTTTTTTTAACGTTTTTGTATTAATCCTTGCTTGTAGAGAATACCTTTTCTAGTGCATACAGTTAAAGATAAGTCAAGTACTTTTCAAGCATCCTAAATAACATAAAAAGTGGACATGGTTTGATTCGTGTCTGAAAGGCTCAAATGCTACTTCAGCAAGATACATGGATAACAATGGCCGTATTTTCACCCCAGAAAGTATTGCTTTTTCTAACAATTCATACTTAAATCCTTTTTATGTCTTTGAATTAAATAAAAGTTACATTAAAACAAATTATCTTTCAAATAGCCCGAGGTGGATATATTTATTGGGTACTTACGTGTTATAGTGACCACGCCCAAGAAGTGAAGTTAGGTTAATCCTAATGAAATATACCAAAGTATGGCGAAGATATAATACTTTAGTAACAAAATTATGGAAACTACACCAGAAAATTATGGAAAGCAGGCTGACCAGAACGCATTATATTAAATAACGGTACTCTTGTGAAATACAGGACACAAAAAAGAAAAACCACATTGAAATCTCAATGCCGGTATTGATAAACAGGTTTCCGCTGCATCGTGACATATTGCTCAGTCCGTGACAAAGATTTAAGCTTCAGTTGTTTGGGGTCTAGGGGGACTAAAAGATAGCTAGATTAGGTTAGATTAAGTTACGTATTTAATATATGCTATGTTTTACCTCCCCCCCCAATGTGCAAATATAAAGCCCAAATTTGTTCATAAACTATTATATTTTCATCCTATTTTGTTTTATTTCATTAGCGTTAACCAAACTTCACTTCTCGCATGTGTCCTGTATTTCAGAAGAGTACCTAAATAACTACCCTAACCACCTCTATATATTATATATTTAATTAAAATATCCCTGCATAGTAGTTTATATTACTGAGACTAAGCTAATTATCTGCGAATGCAGACTTAGAAACCGGTTTTGCTCAGATCAAGAACAACAGTGTGGTTGCTATAACACATAAGTACCATTTACTGTTTTATTGTTGAGTCTAAAAAGCCGTAACAGAAATATTTTTTCTAGTTTAACATAGAGGTAGTCTATTTCCCGATTGATGTTCATAGGATCCATAGCAAGATGATTCTTCAGTTGTTTTTAACCTTGGCTTCTTTTTTTAATGCGACGGAGCTTCTGACATCAAAAACGAATCCCGCTATCCTTTGCTTACTTTATATGTAGGCTCAAAACAGGCACCGACGCAAGAATTCGTTTTTGAAGGTGGCAAATTGAAAAAAAAGTACTAAAAAGAGGTAAATCATGTTGTAGAAGACGTTGAAAAGATTTTAGAACTCGAGGTGCCGGCACGTGCTGGGTTCAACATACCTGTTGAACACTCGTCGGAAGGATTTATGAATCCTAATCCGATACTTACGTATTATAGTGACCACACTTTATTCTTGATCTGTAATGAAACCGGTTTTATGTATCCATTCGGAAATAGTCAGCTTAGCTGACTATAAACGGTATCTATGCAGGTATATTTTAATTATTTAATATAATAGAAGTGGTTTATTTCATTATTTATTCATTTATTTTATTCTATCCAATAAAGGAGGAAGTCATAGGCTTGTCGAATAACAAACACAAAAAATTACAGCTTAAACAGCAACACTGAAAAACACAAAATAAAACAAAAAAAATATTCATCAGTGAAAAAACAGCTATACAACAACTATATTACAGAAACTGTTTTTCATAGAACTCAGTTTCAACAAGAGCACTCTTAAATGATTGCACTTGTTTGAGTAGAAACTCTGGTATCAGGTAAACTATTCCAAAGTTTTGCTGCACGGTTAACAAAAGCTACATTGGCCTATTTGCTTGTGCACTTGTGGCTGATACAGTTTATACGAGTTTTGTCAAGTGTCTGAGTAATGACTAAGTTTGAAGAAATCAGCCCAGTCCACATTATCAACACCCTTCATAAAACGGAACGTATTGATCAGGTCAATCCTAACCCGTCAAAACTCCAGAGAAGGAAGTCCCAAACACTCCAGTCGACGCTGATACGGTAAATGACTCAAATATGGCACAAACTTTGATGCCCGATGTTAAACCTTTTCAATTTGCTGCGAGTCACATTTCCATGTAGGATACCACACAGAGGAACAATATTCTACCACCGGGCGTAATATTGTCTTGTATAGTGTCATAAAAGAGTGAAGGTTAAATTTCATGCAACTTCTCTTAATCCGAAGCAGACTGTAAATAGCATTTCACGAAATTATTGACACATGCTTGTGAAACTTCAACTGGTTATCAAAGTGAATACCTAAATCCCTTACTGAATCTGGAGATTGAATTGCTTATTAAAATGATTATGGTTAACGTAACCTTACTTCTTTGGTGTGGTCGCTATAACACGGAAGTATCCTGATCTTTCCATTCCTAGCTGACAAAGCTTGTCCAGCAAAGCCTAAAAAGTCCGAAAGCGAATATAGATTCACAACTTTTAATAATTGAAAGACTAATAAGCTGTTGAAACTTTACCATGTGAATGTAATATACAGGTCTTCGTAAAATCTGCACCTGTGTTAAATCAGAAAAACTGAGTTTATTATATAAAAGAAACTAATGGTGGTTAACACCTTTGTTCTTTCGAATGTTCATGTGAAACTTGCGAAAAAAAAACAACAACAACAAATAAAAACCATCTATATTATGTGACTTGAGTACAATAACTTCGAAGACCCTCTGTATATAGTATAATAAGTACCCACAGTGGTAAGAATTTGTTTTTTCTTTCACAAGCTAATAACCATAAAAGTCATTGTGAATATGTAGATTCAAATAGCTTTTTCATTATGTAAACCCATGTAAGGCACATAAATTACATAAAATTGGCCTTTTGAGGTTAGACTATCATGGGCGTCCCAAGATGTCACTGCATTTATAGTGTCAAAGCCTTAAAAATTGGCAACACGCTTTGATGAAATGCTAAAAAAAGGCATCCTCAAATTTCATTGTTGTACGAAACCGAGTCGAAATTTAGATCGCTTCAAATTATATGTCTTGTAATTGCATATTAGGATCAAGTTTTGTTTCCTCCCAGAAAATTAGAGAAAGCTGCAATCAGGTGTCTTTGTTCTTCTGCGTTTCCCATTGCAGTTAGCCGCAAGATGAGAACAATAAATGCATGGTCAAATCCTTTTATCTTAATATTATATCCGTAGGTTGTACGAACACCCCAAACAGTGGCTTCAATAGAACTCCCAGCAAATTTGCTGTTGTCGTATAAATCGGCTATCCTGTTCTGGAGGAAGGCGATTATTCGTTACTGTTTTAGACTTAGCCTACTATGCAAGAAAGCGAAAATCGTAAACTTGAATATTATTTGTGTAAAATAGTTTTCACGACAGCTCTGACCTTGTGACGTCGTTTGTGGTGAGGGAGTCTACCTCAGATATAGAAACAATTTTTCTATTTTCATCGATTTTTTTTTCATAACAGAAATTGAAAAAGAAAACAATGTCACCCCCTCCAAGACTATAAAAAATAATTTTGCCCTCCTCCCTTAATTCCCGTGAGTTGATACCACTGCTCTGTCCTCATCCTGAATAATATCCTTGTACTACCAAAATTTTGTCTCTCATTTGGTTTCCCTACTTCCTCCCCTCTTTCTGTCTCACTTTTTTTCTTAATTTAAGGCTTATCCAACTGTAAATTGTATTTGCAATCGGAATTTCCTTGATTTGAAGCAATAACGGTCTTACATATTAGTAAAACATGTCAAGGTGCTAACCAGAATGGATGAATTGTCAATGTAGTTTAGTTTGGGTGTACGTTTAAAAAAAAGCGTTGAAACCATGAGTGCACACAATCCATCGTTTTTAAGGGCTCATTATTACTTTCTGAGGGGTCTTACTCATAAAAAAAAACTATGCTTTTGTTCTTTCTTATCTATAGTTGGTAGACTCATTTCCGTTTGAGTCTATTCAAGGTTTCCATGGCGAATAAGCTACCCAGTTCAAAAGTAGTTCACAATCCATGAAAAAAAAATTATGGTCGCTAAGTTCTCTTTTATAATGTATAAAACTTAAAATGCCCTCCAGTCCTTAATGAAAGCACGTCAATTTGTGCAATTTTTTTTATTTATTGATTTTTTTTTCTTGTAATGGCAGAAGACTTCAATCAGTATCAAAGAAAGTAAATCGTAAAGTTCAATTTGTTCCATCCTCGACTTAATTAGTTTAAAAACTGAGATTTGACTGTACTCCCGAGGAAAAAAAAAACAAGAACAGCTAAATACGAATTGATCGGCTGTGTGCCTAATTCGGACCACCATGTATATTATAGATAATTATATATAACAACCCCCAAGAGGGGAGGGGGGTGAACAAATTTATTGAGGGATGATGAAAAGTTTGAATGCCTAGGTATTGGAAAATTTGCTCATGTAAGGGACACACAAGGAATTTATCTCCAAGTGGCTCAGGTTCGTTAAAGCCCTAGGAAACTAGGAGGTTCTAAGAAAAATGGGCAACTTTTGGGGATAGGCTATGAGGAACCTCCACCTTCCACATCTTCCACCTCCACATTTCTGAGAGCCTGCTTGGCTCATCTTGCCGTGTTTTGTCGTCTGTAGAATGCCGCCCTCTTTCCTATCTCTTTGTATGCCCAGCTACTGTTTCTTCTGCATCTTTCCAGCCTCTCCATCTTTCAATCAATCTTAATTTTATTTCAGCTAATAGCCTTAAAAGGAAACTCCTTTGCTCTGTTAATAACCTTATCTTCAGTAGTTTGTAAGTTAAAAGAAAAGGCGACTATTGATTTGCCATGGAATAATTTTTTGTTTTGCCACCCTTTGGCGAAACATAGATAAAGTTTGGACATCAGTTACTTCCTGAAAAAACGTTCTTCGATCACAGTATTTACTAATTAAATCGAGAAGGAAAAGCAGCAGAAGAACTTGTTTAAATGGTTGAGTCGTGTTTTTGTCTTCTGATTACGAAAGTAATTTCATCCTTAACTCAGTTTCGGGTCGCCTGTTTTCTTCTCCAAATTACATTAATAAACTAAAAAGAAAGTGCGGCTTATTTTCATGTCAAACCATCATGTTTTGACAATGACAACACTAATTCTTTTTTCTTAGTTTAGTTGAGGTTATACTCATTTAATTGCGTGACGCTATAGGTTCCATGATTTCAGACGTTTTAGATTTGTATCTCATCGTGTTCACTGTTAAAAGCGTCGGATGTCGTTTTCCGTTTTTGGGTGGGTTTTGAAGTTTGATAACCTGATAAGCCTTTCATGCTCTATCAGATGCTTTAAAATACACTGAAGCAGTGACAGATTGATGATGGCTTTCAAATGGCTGTTTTTCTCCTGCCGACGGCCAAAGAGATAGCAGTTTTTCTTCTTAATCGGATTTGCTGGTTTATTGTCTTGGCTGTCTTGTCCCACTTAATATCTCCTCGGGAGAGCAATATTACCACCAGTTAGGATACAATTTACCTAACCCTGGACTCTAGGCCAGGACTCCTCCCTTGCAAAAAAATCATTGAAATGTTGTTCTATTACCAATTGAAATCAAGTGATGAAATAGTTAAGAGCCATGGCTAATTCAATTGGAGATTTGATTGGAGAAAAAGCCAAGACAGACAGTCTGAGTGAGAGGCAAGGCTGGCACAGGCCCTTTTCAGAATTGTATAAAAACGGTGTTATTTCACTTGTTGATAGATAGTCTTATCATCCATCCATTCATCCTAGGGCAGAACTAAAGTGGAAAGTCATAGAATAAGGGGGATTCAAATAGTCTATGAGTTTCTATGAGCCATTTGAAGGCAATTGGAGACCCCAAAATAAAAGGTTTAAAGTGTCTTATATACGATATCTAAATATGAGACAGGAACGAGTTTTTATTTTTCTTTTCTTCTTCGTTCTGAACTCCTGCTTTCGCTAAAACATAACAGAAGCATCATCCCTCTCCGAAGCAAATGCTGACTATCTTTCTGTTCTTTTTTTTTATGAAATATAGCAGCTAAGATTATGTCAATTCTATAACCGATATGCAAATACGAAACACGCAAGTTCTTTTTTTATATTACTGTCATACTCATTTATTTTTCTCTTCTTTTCTTGCAAAGTTCTGTTTTTGTTCTTCATTTCCTATAGTCTAATCCTTTTTTTTTCCTTAGGTAGCTTTCGACTGGAAAATTTCGCTGGTTGCGGTGAAACGATTTGGTTCAATTGTTCAGGGCTCTTTAAAATGGGAGGAACGGCAACCATCACGATTAGACATATATACAGCTGACCCTGTTTTGTCCTATCTTGGAATCACAACTGGGAAATATAAACTTCATTGGTCTTGCGAAGCAAATAATTTGGAAGGACAGTTAGTGACAGACGCGACAAGTGCCACTGTTTCAATGTGGCCCGATTGTAGAGTTTTGGTCAAGGTAATTATAATTAGCTAGGAAAATTCTTGATTATGTGAACAATTCGTGCTTTTTTAATTTTATTTTCAATTTTCGTAAGTCAATATATTATAATTAGTGGCATAGTACAAAAATGAAAAAATATAATTGTGTGGAACTATTGTGTGGTACTATTATTTGGCTTCTACTTATTTGGCGAAGTAAACTTATTCATTTTGAGCAGGTTTGACTTGAAATATGCTTTAAAAGCTTAATCAGAGAAGCAAAGGCATTCGAACAGGATACTCTTAGAATCCACCAATTAGACTAAGAGGAACATGGGTACTTACGTATCATCCAGAACACGCTCTAGAAGGGAAGTTAGGTTAATCATAATGAAATATACCAAAATATGATGAAAATTTGATACTTTAGTAACAAAATTATGAAAACTACAACAAAAAACTATGGAAAGCAGTCCGCCCAGAACGCATTATATTAAATAGGAACCTCTATATATTAAATATTTAATTAAAATATACCTGCATGGTAGTTTATTTCACGAAAGAATACGCTAATTATTACCGAATGCGAGAAAAAAACCGGTTTAATCAGATCAAACAGAGTAAACTTCTTGAGTGTGTTCTGGATAATACGTAAGAACAGGGACATATATGTAGAGGGGGGACTTCGGGACCTTTCCAAATTCCCCTGAAATATCAGATTTCTTGCAAATTTATCTATACTTTGCAGTGTTTATATTTTTTTTATTCTCTTTTTTAATTTGCTCCCCATATCTGGAAATAAAAAGCCATGTTTTCCTTGTTAATTACTTGTGTATCTTTCCCATTTTTATATTCTAAACAATAAAGCTAGACAATAAAACCCTTATTGTAATTTCTTTGTGTGTTTATATGTAACATCTTTGTGTATGGATCGTAATTTTATTAAAAAACTAGCATATGAAAAATAGCAATTTTGTTACACGCTCAGTAAATTTAATTGATAATATGCCTGACTTTGGCATCAATATTAATATAGATATGGGGGTTCTATTAAAGGATCAAGTCCATTTCCTACTTGACATTTAGAAAATGAAAAGTCGGAACAACACAAATTGCGAACATGTATTATATGGGTGGTACTATAGACCAAGTTTGCACATGGAATGAAATGTGAGCAGTGAGAGGGGAGATGTTTTGAGGCTGAAAACCGAAAAAAAAAAAAACTAAACAGGTGAACCGTTGAAATACGTTGGAAATATACGGGGAAATTCGTACAAAACCTATATCTTTAAGAGTGCAAGAACCCGAAGCCTGCTTCTCTTTGTATATGAGCCTGGTACAAACTCATTCATAAAAATAACTTGACGGGGAAGTTGATATTTCTATCATAAGAGCTAAATATTTTAATCCCTTTAATCACACAAGCAAACGAGGAGATAAAGATGACCCTTTTCTCTTCCGAAGCTCTGTGTGAATGATCCTTTGGCACTCTCGCAGTAAAAGCTGAAAGAGTGGACATTAAATACGAAGCTTAAATAAAGAAGTTTATTCTTTGGAAAGATACACTAATACCCCCTCCCCTTCAAAGGGTAAAACCGAGTGTGCTGTTTTTAATTAAGTTTTCATTTTAATAAGCGTTATAATAGTTCCTTTACTATTTCTCTCTCAATATTTTAGCAAATTGAGCAATTTGAAAATTATATATAAACTTGCTGCGTCTGAAATTTGTTTATTTTATTTGAAAGCATTTTTTTTTCATTTTTGATACTTTTGTCGGTTCTCTGAAACACATACTAATTTCGCCTACGATTTGGTGATGTTTATGTCTAATGGTGTCGGGCGTCTTTCCAAAATCGCAACTTAACAATTAAATATAATAGCGATGTTCCGAAATACAACTAGTGTCAATTTACCATGTTTGCCCTTGAATAATTCTACCATAAGAAGTACAATAATTTCGGCAAATTGCTACAAATTTAATAGTGAACCGAAAGCCAAGCTTTACAAGGTTCTGAAGGGGAAAAAGTGTAAGCCATTTTTGTCTTATCCTCTTGTTACATTTAATGTATTTTCTTGTGTTTTTTTTTTTCTTTTTTCCGGTTCTTGAAGCATCCTTTGTTAATTATTAGCCTATATACATATCTAGTTACATAAACATTTCATTTTGTTGGTAGTAGAATTTCGACTTAGGAGGGCCCTATTCAGCTTGAGGAGGGTCCTATTCAGCTTAAGAGGAGGGCCCTATTCAGCTTAAAACGGAATGAGCACGAATTACTTACGCTATAGAAAGTAACGGAGGGCCACAGTAAAGCCACAAATAGTAGATTCCGTTTTCAACCCAATATTGTTTTCGGTAGTTGTTTAATATTCCGACCACACTCAAGTTCTTGATGTGAGTAAAACCGGTTTCTCAGTTTGCAATCATAGATAATTAGCTTAGCCTGAGCGAGATAAACTACTATGAAGGTACAATTGAATTACATATTTAATATATAGAGTTGGTTATGTATTTAATATAATGCGTTGTGGGCGGCCTGCTTTCCATTATTCTTTGTTGTAGTTTTTATAATTTTGTTACTAAAGTATTGTATTTTCATCAGATTTTGGTATATTTCATTATGATTAATTATGATTAACTTGACTTCTTGAGTGTGGTCGGGATAATACACCATATTTTTTGCTAGTTCTATAATTTATATCAGCGACTACGTCCAAACTACGTACGGGGACTGGAAGGGGTGATCCTTACAGATCACTAGTGGGTGGATCCTTACAGTGATCTTTACAGATCACTAGCGGGAAGGAAAAACTAGTTCAAAAGCTGCCAAATACATCGATTAAGATGTGGCTTTGTAATTCCAATGAAAACAACTAAGCTATTAAGGTTGTACTAGAAGTTGTATATCACTGTATAAAGATAATTAAGATCTATAAAGATCTATTATTTATATACTGCGTTATATATACAGTCTTGGAAATAGACTATCAAATTCTCGGAATAATTGTACCGCCTGACCTGATTTTCGGAGAATCAAGTCCAAAATCTTAAAAAGATTCTGTTTTTAAGATTTTGCTGAGCAAAATTGTTGGCTAAGCTTTGACCAGATGGATCTGTTTGGGAACGTGAGCTAATGCACCTTTTGCCCGTACAAATAGTTCTTCTGTTTTTCAGAAGACCATAGGAACCACACTCTGTCAAACATATATCTTTCCAGCGAATCATATTCTTAATGGCTTGTCAGCTTCAGTGCAAAATTAAAAATGACCAGAAAAAAAGAAATTGTTGCAGATCTGGTCAGACTGAATCAGTTTGACTCTTTCCAGAAATTTTAAATCAACCAAGGCATCAAATTCTATTTGATTTAAGTCTTTTCCCTCGAGTAATCCATATATATCTATGACTCTAGTGTGTTCATTGTTATTCGTATACTCAATAACATTCTATAGGTTTGTCCGTTTCTGGGTATTTTTTTTTTTTTTTTGTATTTATTAATAGCTAATCTTTTGATAAAAATAAAAAAGAACTTATTAGAACAGTTGGAATTTTATACGTTAGTGTTTTTTGGAAACAAGAATTTCTCCACATAGTGAAAAACAAGAACTTAGAAATTCAGGATTAAGAACCATGATTTTTAATTCTCAAAATCTGGATAATTTTTGTCGATTTCAACTCTGATTATAAATCTACTATCCCATACAAAGTTTTTGGTTGTTATTTTCAATCAGAATGTTTTCCTGGAATATCTAAATCCCCATACTTTTTTGTTGTTTTTATTTTTCTATAATGCCTCCAGCTGAAAAAGCAACGGAACGGAACGAAAATGACAACTATCAAGTGATATAGGTGTTTTCATTAATACGGAATTCCCATAGTGAAAATAGCGTACGAAGAACTCTTCTACTAGGCTATGTGTAACAGTTGAAACCGATACACAAAACAAATTAAGGGAAGGGAATAATTACATGGAGTGGGGTACTTTTAAAGGCAGCATATGGATAATTTGTTATCGAACTAAAATGAAATTTAAAAACAATTGATTGAATCAATCTGTTTTCCCAATCCTTATTTGGTCCTCAGGATACATCTAATTTTTCGAAATCTAATATCTTAACTTACAGGAAATTTTTGGAAATGGGAGCTTTTGAAACTAAAATTGTTTGCCTTATCTTGAAGTTGTAAAATAAAACTTTCCTGTATAAACGACTTGTTTTTACCAACAGTCAAAATTTTTTTTTTAGCTTTTCCAGTCTCCTCTATTTGCATATCATTACGTCTGTTGAAGTACCGCGGTCGAAATTAGTAGTGTCGAAATTTTAACATGTTTAATGGCTAACAAATACAATGTCGTTTATTAATGAAAATCTTGGAGAACTAAAAAGAAACAGTTAACTCATTGAGGTAGATTGGCCTTCCAAAACAAAAAAAAAATGCAAAAAATTATTTTTCTAATACGAGTTCATCTCGTAAATATCGCAAGGGCATTCATTTGATACCTGAGGTTTAAAAATATTGTCCAAACAAGTTGTTTCCTTAACTTTTGTGTGAAACTTGTTTGGCAAATAAGCATTCAGAACAAGGGATTGGATTGAGATACGGTAACGCTACCAATAGCCTACAAGAATTTTGCCATTAGAAACATAATTTTTGCCCAGTTTCAAAGTAAGATAGCGCCTGTTTCAGGAACATATAACATAGGAAGAGATAGAAAAAAGGTGTGGGTGCTGCGCATGGGCTCCCGTTTGAAATCTAGATCTTTTATAATCTAAAAAAACAATCTCGTATTTTTTTTCATTTAATTGTTGTTTTTTTACGCTTTGTTTAAAAGTCCTCTCACCGAAGAAACTACTATGAATTTACCTTTACTCATATATTATGAAACACTAAGCTTCAATCAATCAATCAATTTATTGAACCACTAAATTCACCAAAAAAACATTTCAGCATAGACTCCCTCATGAGGCTCTATGGCTAAGAATAAACAGGGGACAGACAGGGTTCTTGACCAGTACCCTTTTTAAATCTTGTACATTTAATAGATAAACTTTTCAACGACTCCTTTGAAATATTTAAACGCAGCCATTGTACCGGTCCTGACGCGTGAAATTGAAACAGAACATATCGGCGGGGTGCAAAAATATCCATTTTGGGCAAAACGCACCTCTAAGGGGTTGCACTAATTTTTGTTTAAGATAGGTGGATAGATAATTATACTGAAACATAAAGAGAATAACCAAAATATAAGACCCGAAAGTGTAGTGCACCCTCGACAAAATATAGCAAAACTGTATATAATGTTTTTCTGTTTTTCTTCAGATTTAACTACTGTATCCTTTTTTAACACCTGTGTTTGAAGATTCAGTATTCCCTCACACCTCTTTCAAGTGAAATTCCAAAGATTTCTAAGCTCCCTTGCTACTGTTTTTTACAGCTTAAAACAAGAATTTTTTTTATAGGAGGGCTGTGTTAAGAACTTGTCAGTTTCGGAATTAACAAAAAGTAAAGCTCTGCTTTTAATGCCGTTGGAAATTAAATTTCTAGTTGGTTGACTTCAAATTTCCCATAAAATGAATTGCCTATTCCTCCCTTCCCTAGGCATAATACCTCATATAACTGAGGAGGCTAATCTCAGAATGAGAAAGCCTTCGGCATGAAATTATTTCCCGGTCTTTCAGATGTTTGTTAAATATGGATCAAGTAAGCATGGAAATTAATTTTCGTGTTGTATGAAATTAGCACGTACATTTTTCTTATGCTGATAACAAGTATGAAAAAATCATAATTAGCTGCAATCCTGTTTTATTTGGGTTACAATCTAGTGATGAAGGTCTTTTGTAATTTTTTTCCAAAACCCTCAATAAAAGGAAAAAAAAATAACAAAAGGAAACAGGACATTCCATTTAGCTTTATTTGTCAGGCAACTATTCTTACTACGCGGAAACTACCCTGGAAATACTAAATCGGAGTAGATCTAATTTTCGAGATATTAATCCTGTGGTCAGTTAAGTACGTTTTTTCGTTTCTTGGAACTTAATTTATCATCGCGGTGTAATCTAGGGGTACTAGTGCAATATATATAACACAGCGCTATAGACTGTACAAGGAAATACAAATGGAAACCCGTCAAACGGGTATTTGCAAGAGATATTGGATTGCAAAGCGTGATTTCTATCGCGTTTACAATATTTAAACAGTTGTCTTTTGGGGTTTAGGGGGTAGGGGGGGGGGGAAAGGTACCTAGGTTAGGTTATGTATTTAATATTGGCTATGCTTCCCCCCCCCCCCCACCCCCTCCCTAATGGGCAAATATATTGCCCAAATTTGTTTCTAAACTTATATTTTCATCCTATTTTATTTTATTTCATTAGCATTAACCAAACTTGACTTCTTTCGTGTTATATATAATGCACCAGTACAAATCTAGGTCCGTGGTTCTTCACGCTTTTCGCACCTGTATCCCCCATAAGCGGGTGTTTAAAGTACTTATTTTCATCATTGGCTTGTGTTTACCTTTCCAATAGAATACTTTGGTTTCTTTTTGTGACGTCAAAGATTGAATTCAATGGTTGATGCTGCAGACGGCCTCAATGTTGAAGTTGCCTCATACTTCTGTTTATGTTGTAATTTAAACCGAGAAAGTAGTTTCATAGATATACGTCATGGAAAAGGAAATAGTGCTGACGATGGTGTATAAATTGGGTCTTAGTATGCGTTACGCGTACTGTCAGGAATCTTCCACGTTGCTCTCCACTCTTGCTTTCAAGGTTAGGTTCGTCGCAATTTCAAGTAATTTCTTTGTCAAATTGGCAGGAAATGTTTCTGTCAATATTGTTATTGCAAAAAGAAACCAAAATCCAGTTTCTCCGGGCATCATCCTTTTCAATTTCAAGAAAATATCGAATAGTCTCCCTGGTTTTTTAAATGATCGATGATCAGTGCTTTGATGTTAGAAAATATTGAATGTTCAATGTACCAGTACAAGTCTTCAAAAGAACATGGAATCGTCGGGGGGATTGAAAGATGTCCAGCAGATTTTTTTGCAGTAGATAACTTTGTTACGAAAAACTCTTATTTTGTTGTAAGTAATTTCTAAAGGCAAAATAAAAATAAAACAAGTCTCAAATACCTTTTTTGAGGTTTGCTTTGTTTTTATTTTGTCCTTAGGACTTCTCTCCTTACGGTTTTACTCTTTGTTGACTTTGTTCTCAGAGGACGGCTGAGCGGAGGTCGTGATCAAAATATATGTATTCTTCCTTTTTTCTCTGGCTGGAATTATCCTCGTTTTTCTTTACGATTTTTCAATTTCGTCACATCTTGCTAATGGAAGAAAATATTGTGCTGATGTGTCATTGAAGTTTAAAACCACAACCACAGTATAAACATATAACATTAGCGAAATGTTTCTTCAAACATAACACATTCATAGCGCGCTGTTTGGGAAGTTCCCAGACCGTCAGAGTAATAGTTTCTAGTCGTGATGTGATGAACATTTATCATTGCGCGTGCGCGAAGGCAGGGTCATGAAGAGTGGTTTAGATTGTGTGGCTTTAGATGTTTCAAAATCTTCAATGGAAAGTATAAGATTTTTGCTACTGTTTGTATATGTTTATACTGTGTTTAAAACTCAAATCATTGATTTTGACAACATATCGGCAAAACTTGGGAATCTGCATAGCCGCTGCTGGTCCCCACAGCGCTTTACAAAGACGGATATCTGATTAAAAAAAAAAACGGAAGTTCATGCTGGAGCTGGAACAATCTGTTTAAACCTTTTCCACAAGAAGAGCCGCCATATTTCGGCATCCTTAGATTCCTAGCTGGTTGTATTTCCCAAAACACTAAATTTCTATCATAAAAAGGTTGTATCTTAGAGTCGTGGTGCTTGTGACATGTGCATGATATGTTAAACAGGTCCTTTTCTCAATGCAGATATGATGAATTATTTGTCGTAGATTTATTCTAATATAGGATACTTCTAATATTTTGGCTCATAAACTATCCAACTTTTTAATGACTATAAATCGAGATTTAACTTAGATTTGAAGATAGTCCATAAAATAGTACTAAGAGGCAAAATGAAAACATAAAAAATAGTACTAAGACTAAGAAGAAAAGCAAAAAATAACTCGTATAATAAATCCAAATTTGTTATTCAGACCATCAGTGTGGCAGTTTTAAAATGATCCAACCTAAAACTGTGAAAATCTATGGACATGCACACGGGTGGGGGAGGGGGGCTTGGTCAAATCTTGAGGATGTTTCTGGTTTTGGTACTCCCGGACAATCCAGAACACACTCGAGAAGTGAAGTTCGTTTAATCCTAAGGAAATATACCAAAATATGATGAAATCATATTTTGATTTTATATAATTAATATTATATATATATATGTATATATATATATATATATTTATATATATATATATATATATATATATATATATATATATATATATATATATATATATATATATTATAATTATATCACATAATACAAAATATGATATAGTAGTTTAGTATCAAAATTATGGGGACTACAACTTAGAATTACGGAAACCGGTCCGCCTAGAACACATTATATTAAATACCTAACATAACCTAACCAAAATACCAACTCTTAATATTAAATATTTAATTTAAATATAGCTACAATGTAGTTTACTTCAGTGAACTTATGCTCATTCTCTCCGAATAGAGAATGGTAAACCAGTTTTTCACCGGATTCAACTGAGTAAACCTCTCGAGTGTGTTGTGGATTTATTGGCAGTACCGTGGTTTTTGGCCCATACGAATTTGGGTTGTGCATTAAGGATTTTTGGGACCCCTGAAACAAATTTTTGTGCATTCTCTTAGAATATATTTATTTACATTTTGGACTGCTAATATGGGTACTTTTATGTTAAACGCACTCTTTTATATATGTCAAACTGGAGACGCGACAGAAAACCCGTTTTGTATGGGTTAAGTCAAGACACTGCTATACAGTAATGAATGCTTAGCGTGGTTTTCAATGCGTTGACGATATTTAAACTGTTGTTTTTTGGGGGTTTAGGGGGAGAGAAAGGTACCTATGTTAGGTTTGGCTACGTATTTAATATATGCTATGCTTTACCCCCACCTCCTCCCTAATGTGCAAATATATAGCCCAAATTCGTTTCTTAACTATAATATATTAATCCTATTTTATTTTATTTCATTAGCATTAACCAAATTAGCACTATATAAAAGAGTGCGTTTAACATAAAAGTACCCTAATATGTTTACATGTATATTTATTATTTTGTTTCCTTTGTATCTTTAGTTTTAATACATGTAGGTTTGAAAGGCTTACGAAATTCGTCCCTATTTACTTATACATATCATATTATATTACAGGTGATCCTCGTGGGTTATGGACTAGAAAGCCCCTCTATAGTTGCGGATACTTGGATAGAAAATTCAATTCTGGAAACAACTACCATCCAAAATTATATGAAGAATGAAGATGTGGTCGTTGACTCAGTCAAAAGCCCTATAGTTAAAGATATGCTGCCAAATTTATTAATGGTTCTTGCTGGCCTGCAATTGGCTATCATATGTGGTATTCTTGCTTTAAGATTGATATGTAGCAAAGAAAAATCTAAAGAAATCCCAGAAATTATTCCAGGTTAGTTGGTGTTTTTTTTTGTTTTTTTTGTGTTTGTTTGCTTTTTTTTAAGCTATTGATCACAAGTTCCTAGACTTCCTGGACTTGAAATATGTAACGTAATGATTTCTTTAAATTGTGTTAATCTATAAGTTTATCTTTTATACAACCCCCAAGAAGAAATTGATGGCTCCTTGATAAGACTTGGCGCACTTTTTTTTTAGTCAGTTTTATTTATGCTGACCGAGAAATGTCACAAGACACGGAAAGTCTTGTAGCGTTTTGTAAAAAATATTGCTACTTTTAATTTTAAGAATGGCGATTTGATAAAACTACATCTGCCATTCCAGTCTTTTTCAATCTAAAGTGTAATGAAATGTTGAATTAAAATCACAATCCAATCACAACACTCCTAATCCCCCTCGAAAGGCTCCATGGCCAGGGAGCCTTTCCTGGCCATGGAAAACTAGTCTAGCTTAAAAACTGGACTTGATCTTGTTTTATTTCAAAATCAAACCTTCTAAATGAAACAGTTTCATGCTCCAGCAATTAAAAAACAAAAAAGCTTAGGAAACTAATTATTATTGCTATAACGTAATTCTTATCGTTATTCATTGTAATAACATAGATCCTTATCTACACTATAGATACATTTAACTAAAAAATATTTTCGATTTCCATTTATTTTTCCTAAAACCAAAGGGCGTATCGTCAGTGTTATTTGTATGGTGCTATTGGAAGTTATTAAGATGTGGGTTTTTGGTTCTTTCTTTAGGTTTTGTGTTTAATTTAGCTTATTTCATTTTGTTCTTTATTTTTCCCGTTGATAACGGCTTCCGGACTTCCGGAACGGTTTCCGGAAGTCGAAATATTCAAATTACTTTATTATTTAAAGTTGTTGTTGTTGTTTTCTTTCATTGCTTTGTTTTAGAATATTATACCCGTTTTTTTCTATATTATCATTTGTTAAATTCTGTAAAGGGCGTATCTTGTCTTTTCATAATTTTATAACTTGATTTTTTTTTTACCTTTTTTTTACTTTTCTTTACATAATAAACAAAAATATAAACTATTACAGACATAAATCACTATGCTAAGGAAAAACTTAAATTTTGCTAACGCGTAGTGATTAACTACATAAAAATTCCTAATGTTATCCTAAATTAATAATAAAAATAAACTAGATAAATATTCCTAAAAGCATCCTAGACTAATTAAAATAATAATGAAAAAGAAAAGAAGAAGAAAAAAGACAATCACCTTTCAAACACCCCCAGGGTAACAACCACCATCCAAGCAGAACTCCATCCCCCCCCACCCGTTCAACCCGCTCCTCTCTTCAGTCCTATAACCCACTCATCCCCCCCCCCTCCAAAAAAAACTAATTCCCCAAGAATTACTCTTAGTTTTTTTTTTAACTGGGTGTTAAAAAAAAAGAAAATTTTAACCCTTTTGTGATAGCTTTTTAATTTTTTTAAGTGTAGTAATAAAAAAAAAAAAACTACATAAATATTCCTAGAAGCATCCTAGACTAATTAAAACAATAATAAAAAAGAAGAAAAAAATACCATCACTTTCTCTCAAACACCCCCAGGGTAACAACCACCATCCAAGCAGAACTCCATCCACCCCCACCCGTTCAACCCGCTCCTCTCTTCAGTCCTATACCCCCCTCACATCCCCCCCCCCCCTCCAAAAAAAACTAATTCCCAAAGAATTACTCTTAGTTTTTTTTTAAATGGGTGTTAAAAAAAAAGCAAATTTTAACCCTTTTGTGATAGCTTTTTAATTTTTTTAAGTGTAGTAATAAAAAAAAAAAAAACTACATAAATATTCCTAGAAGCATCCTAGACTAATTAAAACAATAATAAAAAAGAAGAAAAAAATACCATCACTTTCTCTCAAACACCCCCAGGGTAACAACCACTATCCGAACACAACTCCATACACCCCACCCCTAAATTCATGTTTCAGTATCATTCCATATCCAGAACCTTTCCTAGGGTTGGAGGTGTCTGGAAAAAATTAATTGCAGTCCCCCTCCCGACTCAAATATAAGCAAAAAACACGAATCAAAGTGATAAATTTGATCAAAGTGGGCAAGCCCCCAGCCGCCCCCCCCCCCAGCCATGGCGCCGGGAATAGCTTCCCCCACACCTTTGAACGGCTCTGTCTACCTCCATCTGTGCCCATAATTTGATTTTGGTAATTTTCGAGGGGATGCCTACTTTCTGCCACCTGGTATAGATTTCAGAACGCCATGTGTGTCACACACTTCCGCCATGCTTATCACAGGTTCCTTCATATTTAGCACAGTTTTCACCGCGCTTGGCACGTGCCACCCTGTGTACGTAATTTCTGAAAGTGAATGCCCCTCGGTAATTTTAAAGTCATCGTGAAGCTTGGCCGTATAGAATTGAAAGTTTTAAACTGCTAAATAATGTAATAAGACCTTGGAACTAGGGGAAATCGGAAATCAGAAAAAAAACTATATTTCCTATTATCAGATAAATTACTTTCTCTAGAATTTGCCTGTTGTAATTCGAAAGTCGTTACATGAGATTTTATGTCTTCTATCTTTTTTTCCATTCGCAATATTAGTTAAAACTAAGTATGTTGATAGATATATTTTATGAAAGGGTGTTATTCCTAAACAAGTTCGCTTCTGACTATTGACGTATTCTTTTATTCAATGTGAATTAGATTCTTATTAAGTTAAAGAAACAAGGCTGTTTATTTTATTTGAAAAGAAAAAGAATGAAAACATATTTTTCTCTAATATTTTATACTCAACTGAAAATACATGTCGCGGAGCATAGTGCCTTTTTAATCCAATAGCGTAATTCAGTACACAGTATTACAAATTATGGGAAAAAACAATTTCTTTTCAAACAAGTTCGGATCAACAAGCTATTCCCTTTTTAATTAACACCTTGAACGTGCACCTACTGATTGTTTTTTGTGAAGCTTGAAATCTAATTTCTCACTGTTAAGAAACAATGTTCTCTCTACTGCTCGCTTTTTTAATTTGGTCTCTTCTTGTGTAATCTGGGAGCTTCTTCAGGTTCATTGTGTATGTTTGTTCTCATCCTTTTGTTATTGTAGTCTCTGGAACGTGCAAGGATATACGTGACGTCTGCTGAACTTCTCGCAGGAGTAGCACATTGTTTTTCCTCTTGTTAGAACTAGTAGATTTATTATTTATTTTGTTGAGTTGAGAATTTTGCTAACTCCTAATTTGTGAATTTTTGCATAGTCCCTCCTCTGTTTGGGCCAACTTCAGACTCAGATGGTGATTACACAGTTTATAAAATGAGAAAGAAATTACCTGGACTGGTGGCATATCGTCATTGTTGATGGAGCGACGAAGATATATATATATATATATATATATATATATATATATATATATATATATATATATATATATATATATATATATATATATATATATATATATATATATATATTGGAGAGAGCTTATTCGAACGGAAACAATTAAGTTTCATTTGAGAACATAGCTTGTTCATCGATATTTACGTTATAGACAATACTCATTATATAGGGTGCATATAACGAATATATTTTATTTTTTCTATCTTTAATTTTTGGGGGGAAGGGGGTTCGGCTTATGCTAACATTTTTGTTTTTTCCAAGACGCTTTTCCAGATGGTTTAAACATCTGTCTCTCCGTTTTAGTTCAGATACAACAGAAATGTGTAAGATATTTTAAAATTGCTATTATATTAAGGGAAGTTATACTATAATTTCATATTCTTCTTTCCAGATAATCAAGCAATGGTCAGTTGCATTGTTGTCAAATAAAAGGGGGAAGTCATCGTGGAAGGTTTTTAAGGCAAGCAACTTTATCAGTAATCGAACTCGAATGCTCTTCCAAGCTTCTCATCGTTCAGGAAAAGCAGCTGAATTCAGCAACCAAAACTGCGTTTCTGCTGATTCTTCTATGTTAGTTGCAGCTACTTTCATTTCAAAAAGATATCAATTGAGAAATAGTAATTTTATTCACGGTTTACTCTCCATTTTTTTCGTTCATAGCAAAAGTACATAATATGCTGTATTGCAGCCTAACATAACGTCTATTAATAATCTGTTACTCGTAATCTTTTTCTGTTCACTACTCTGCGATCGCCTCATGCATATACTGAAGGACAGTACTGTGAGGTCAGCAAAGAAGAGAACTCAGGCTGGGGATTTATTAGAAAATTTCAAAATGAAAAAAGTCACAAAATACTCTTCTGATTTTGACTTCTCCTCTTCCTCTAAAGGGCCAGATCTTTTTTTATGTAAATTTGAAAAGCTTGTGAAAAGCTTTTTGAATCTGTCCATGCGACTTATAAGACTAATAGCCAGGGACGTATCTGGGATTTTTTTTTTTGGGGGGGGGGGGGGGTTACACAAGGATTTTTTTTTGGGGGGGGGGTACAAAAAAACTTCAAAAGTGCATCAAAAATTGGATTATATTCATTTTTGTTACGTTTTGACGAGTCGGGCAAACATTTTGAGGGGTTTTAAACCCCCTCCTCTCCCGCCTGGATAAGGCCTTGCTAGTAGCTGTTTTATTTTTTAGACGAACTCATAATGCAGTATTGGTGTGTGTGCTGTGATTTCATGCAAACTATTTTCTTTTTTTATCTACTGATCGTTCACCATTTCAGTTAAAAAGCAATATTGCTAAGTGATGAGTTCATTACCAGCTGCTTCACAATTTGACTTCTTTTTTTTTATATGAAAGTAGTTCCATCATAGGCACTTTTTTGTGAAATAAAAAAAAAAAAAAATTGATGAAGACTTGTCCAGCTTGAAATCTGCATTTACTATTTTACGAGTATTTCTACAAAGATATATATATATATATATATATATATATATATATATATATATATATATATATATATATATATATATATATATATTAATTTCGTTTCAGTATTTAAATAAATTAAAGTTTTCTGTCACCTATATTTCTGGTGAAAGTCTTACTGAAAACAAATCGGAAAATGTTCCTAAATGAAAGTAGGCGATAGGCGATATTGTTTGGCTAACTTGAGACTTGGCAATTTCTGTGATATTTCATTTTTGTTATATTTAGCTTTTAGTGCAATAATTGTATATATGTGTTTGCATATATTTTCATCAATTCTTGGTTGCATATCCACGAGTAATAAACGGATTATATTTGTAGAAAACTGTGTTTGTCTTTTTTAGAAATTTGTTTTGTTTTCTAGTCTTGGATGCCCGTCTTAATTATAGGTACATCAAAACAAAGAAGGTGGAGGAGTTTATAGTGGTATCAAACGGGGGGGGGGGCATGGTCCCCACCTAGATTTTTGGCCCCCACCCCCCTTGAATACCGTTTCGGAGGGGGTATTTTCATTGAAAAATGTCTTTCGGTACTTTCATTAAAACGAATCGAAAAAAATGACAGGTTTGCCCTTCAATATATTTTGAATAATAAATCTCGCCCCCTCCCCTAGTAAATTTCCGTGAATTGACGCCATTGGTACGCTTTAGTTAAAGGAATACAGAATGTAAGATCTGATTGTAAATGCCCCAAATTTTGAGTCCACATTTGGGATCCAGAGATAAAAGGTCTTATCTCAAATTACAGATTTTAGATTCATTTTGTACTTCATGGTTCTTGTATGGTTACTTCTATTTTTCGATAAATATTTGATGAAGAGCTCTAAATTTCCATTATGCTTGTGGTCCTACAGTGTTGTCAGACCTGATCACGGTGTTAACGTTTTTACGTCGTTTAAGGTGTTAATGGGTGACTAACATATGTAAATAAACTCATATGCTGTACTGCCTTTCCGTTTAAAAATAAAATACAGAATATATTAAAAAGGGTAACTCAGTTAATTAAAATATCGAATCCGTTTCCAGCCCTAATATTTTGATTTCACATCCCCAATTCTGTCAATAGGAAACTGAAAAGTTTTTTTTTATTATTATTGTTGTGCATTATTTAGAAATTCTTCCCTTTCTCGGTTCATTTGTTTAAGTTTATATTTTAAATTCAACTTTAATCACGAGAAAAGGGGGAAAACAAACAAACTAAGACTGAAGCTGAAATTAGGTGAAAAAGATTGCTTCAACTGCATGTTTTTCACAGCGTTATACTGCCTGAGGTGAGCATTCTGGTTAGTACTCCTCTGTCCATCCCTTTTCAAAGTTTCTGCTGTGGCTCAGGGTTGCCAAATGCTGACATCCAAAAATAGTGTAAATCAAAGCCAAAAAATAGGGATTTTTACTCAGAAAGAGTGCAGGTCGAAAAAATCTGCATGCGTAAGGTTGCCGCTGCTTGCTCATCACCTCTGAGTAATAAAATAGTGCATCTCAAAGTATGCAATTTGGTAACCTTGTTCCTTGGGTTAATTACTCTTCTGCCGAAGTTGCCAACTACTGACGTTCGAAGTGAATGAAAATTAACACCCTAAAAGAGTGATTTTCATTCCTCCGCATCCCCTCTAAGGTAAAAAGTGCATTTCACCCGAAAACTGAGCAAGTTGGCAACCTTCATTTGGCTATCGCCCATGGAATTCTAACAGGTTTTAATCCTTGTCTAGATTATAATCTCAGCCGAACGTTGGTTGCCCGGTCTATCTCTAGCCTTTGGGCCATTAATCGAATATCCTATTTGAAAGTACTAGGTGTTTTTGCCCAAAGTAGGAATATATATAAGTTGAATGAAAATGCATAAATATTGAAATAACAGGTAAAATATACAATTATGACAATGAAAAATAAACTTAAATGCCCGAATGCTTGGACTGCATTTCAGGAAGTGTTTATAAACAGAAAACAAAGAGAAGAAAAACTAGACTAAACAGCCAAAACATGCAACGTTAACATAAAAAAAAAGTAAAATACGCTATGCACAAACAAATAAGTGAAAGATTCGCATCTGATAAACTATAATAATCGAACCTACTGTTTGAGCCAACGTCTAGTGAAAAAGGTCTCTGAACAAATCCCATCAAACAGGTTTAAAGCCCAAATGTCGGAAAGGTCAAATGTTGCCTTCGGATACGACAGTAAGTTATTTAACTAGTTAAATAAACGATTTACCCTGGGACGAATGGACGAGTAAAAATAAAAAAGAATAAAAAACTCATATATTAATTTCTCCAAAGGGATTTTATTTTATATAATTAGTAACTCATTAAAATCCATCCAATCTTTAACTCAAGAACAATCTCGAGACGTTGCAATCGTTCGCGCAAGTTGCAATCCTGACATTCGCCCAAGAGAGGTTAGAGTTTGGATTGAATTTGATTGAAGCTAAAAAAAGCTTGGCTTTCGAAAGTATTCCAAGCGTTTACAAGCACATAACGCAATAAAAATTCATTCCTCCTTACCTACAACTATTTGATACAAGCTTTGGCAAGCAATCTACTCCCGAAGGGGTGCAAGATTTTTCTGGTGCCCTCATTCCATTTTTTTCTTTTTTTTACTCATTCTACTAAATAAACTTGTCAATTTAATTATTGGTGCCCTTGTCACATTGCCCCCCCCCCGAACATTTTGCTCTAGATCCGCCTTCGGTCTGCTCCTGGTACCGATATTGGTAGCTACTTCAATATATAAGATAATCTGGACGTGGCGCACGTAAGAAAAGAATGTGTGAAAAAATATTTGTCTTCTATTAAGACAACCTACTACATTCCTCAAGGCTTATGTTCCCTTTGCAAGTTTTGATACGTTATTTTCTGCTCTCTTACGGTCTTGATGTATCAAACAAAGGGGAAAATTTGGCTATCATACCGTAGCTGAGATTCAGTTATATCCATCTACTGAATTGAATTTTTCGGAAATTTAGTGTACATGGTTATTTAGATTGAAAATATGTCAAAAGTTGGGTGAAAATCGTTAAAAAAGGATAGTTTTCGCATTTTTTAAGCAAGTTTAGATCTTCCTCTCTCACAAATTTTAAGTTTCATAATTTTGGCTCGGGGAATAAATGAAGATGAGACTAATGAATCAGATGGTGTTTTCAGTTCTATCCATCTACTGAATTGAATTTTTCGGAAATTTAGGCTTGTGTACATGGTTATTTAATTTGAAAATATGTTGAAAATAGGTCGAAAATCATTAAAAAAAAAATAATATTTCGCATTTTTAAGCAAGTTTAGATCCTCCTCTGTTACAAATTTTAAATATCATAATTTTGGCTCGGTGAATAAATGAAGCTGAGACTAATGAATCAGATGGTGTTTTCAGTTCTATCCATCTACTGAATTGAATTTTTCGGAAATTTAGGGTACATGGTTATTTAATTTGAAAATATGTTGACAGTTGGTCGAAAATAGTTAAAAAAAGGATAGTTTTTCGAATTTTTTTGTCTCAGCTTCTTAAATGAAGCTGAGACTAATGAATCAGATGGTGTAAGTATTTTGTCGTTTTTTATGATAGTTCCAGTAAAGGCTTGTCAAAAAGTTGATTATTTCAGAGGGAACATATACCCCAAGATAAATTATATGCCGAATAGCTTTTTTCCAATAATGAAAAGAGTTCCGGCATATAGAGTACCCATAGTGAGTATTGCAGACACGTAGCCTACAGATGGATAGAGGGCTCTGAACGCTAGCCCTCTTCCAAAAAACTGTGATGTTTATTTTTTCCTTATTTTATCGCGATTTTCAAATATTATAACTGTCAGGACTAATTATTCTTTCCCTGCAGAAATAAAACATGGTATACGTTCCTGACCATGTCCAGGCTTCTATTAAATTATCCCTTGATATATTTCTCTATGGAAGACAGGTAACTCCAAGGAAAACAAAAGTAAAAGATAATATTTATTTGTCTTCAAAACCTTAATGATATAAACTGGCATTTCTAAGGGCGACCCATTCTTCAAACCATAGATGTCTCCAATCGGGCCATATTCTAAGATAATGGATAAACAGCGAGTATATTAATAAAAGCAATAATGTAAATGATTTTGAATTGATATACCTTATGAATATATCATTGGAAATTGTGTATTTTAAAACTTTCATTCGGCTTAGGTTTATGTACAGCCTACATTCAAGAGACAGTGAACTCTTGTAAGGAAAAACTGCAATACAATGAACTCACCATAACTTCCAAGGGTTATGGTTCGTTTACACATTGTGGAAATCCATGCGGACATCCGTCCGTATTTGTTCGAACTATGGCTAAAATAACGCTGCGTTTTAAGGCAAAGTTTCAAATTATTGCAACAGCATGACCTCTGTTCTTACCCTCTTCTGAAAGCTGTTGAACAATAGACCCAAATGACATCGTTTTGTTTAGTTTTCTTATAGCCTGGGTGTGTAGGATCATAGAAGCTGAGTGTATCCTTGAACCAAAGTTATAAGATCGTGTAGTTTTTGATAATCTATATTTATCATTTTATTCATTTAAAAATCTTGCCAAGATTCCGTCCAGATTTGACCAAAACGTTGCGGAAAGCTAGAGATTTTTTCTAGCACAAAAACGGACGGAAATTCCGCACGGATTGCTAAATCCGCATGAATTTCCGCAATGTGTAAACGAACCATTAGCTCTTTTGGAACCTAAGTATTCTTTTAACAAGTAAATTATTAGTGTTCATAAGAAGGATCTTATTCTTAAAGAGAAAAAAAAACTGAGCAACTGGTAAGGCAGAAAACTCAACCAGTCTCCCAAGAAAAATAAAAGCAACGCCATCTTGAATTTCCTATTAAATTCTACTGCTGTTTTCTTTTTTAATAATACGCTGCATCGCAAAACTGCTTATAATGATTTTACTATAAATATTTTTACTTTTCTAATTTACCTGTTTAAGACTAAACAAGTTCGTTCGTCAGCAGGTTTTATTTCCTATAAGGCGTCAAAGATCCAATTTTCCCTCCTTTTTTCTTCTAGGGAAGTCTGTGGAATGTATTAATATGCATAAGCAAGGACCTTAGGAAAATAGTCTGTGGAGTAGAAGAAGAAATCTTTGGGAAGAAAATTAGAGAAAGTATCCAGGAATATTAGCAAAAAAGCTTTAAGCTTGGTAGAGGGGAAGGGTCTTGTATAAGAAGTTTCTGAGCGATAGATCTTACCAGGATAAGAGTAAGAGAAATAGAGAAGGAATTAACGCATGAATTAAGGAGATATGAATTGGAATCCATGGATAAACTTATTGAGAACTTGGTAAAAGTAGCAAGACGATATACTAGTGACGTAATAATAATAATAGTAAGAATTGTTTAAAAAATTGAGAAGAGATAGACAGCCCGGACTTGTCGCAGGTCAACATAGAAACCAAGACCTCGATTAGCGCAGAATTTTTTCAAAATGGTGGAACTTATAAAGTGGTGTGAAATAGTATAGAAAAGAACTTTTTTAAAAATTATGATTATTTGGAAGTGATGGAACACTTGGTAAGGAGGAGTTATAGATTGTGCTAAAAAACTGAAAAAATAGGGCGTTTGATGCTGAGATAATGATAAATGTTTTTTTTTAATATGGTGGCTACAAACCTAGATGTAAAATACTGAGGATCATTAGGAACTTTCAGTATCAAAGTTCCCTTGCTGATTTTAAGAAACTTTAATAACGCCCCTTTTTAAAGAAGGTGATAAGAATGAGTGCAGCATTTATAGAGGGGTTGTTTCGATTTGTGTAGGAAGCTCATTACTTAGCAAGATAATTCTTTTTAGAGCAGTGGCGTAATTTCCTCAAAATCCTGGGGGACGGGGGGAGGGTTGGAGCCAATTTTCCTAAATCAAGAGAAAATAACAGAAAAAACTGAAAATTGAGCCATATGGTAACATGAAAGTACTATTTAAGTACTATTAAGAAACTTTATAGTACTATAAAAGTAAATATATACTGAAGATTACTGATCCGTTTCTGTTGATGCTTGAATTATGCAGGCTTTTGTTATCTTTTACAAGTTTTTTAAAGAAATTAAATTTCAGATGGGGGGGGGCAACTCAGGGAGGGGGAAAACCGAGGTCTGGGAGATGCATTTGACCCCCCTCCTGCCCCATAGAAAATTACGCCCCTGTTTTATAGTATGAGGTGATGTAGATAGCTTTTAAAAGAAGAACAGTTTGGTTCTAAGAACGGAGAGGATATATGAACCAAATTTTAACGCCGATATTAATCAGTAAAAAACATCTGAATTATCACATCTCTTTAGTCGCGAGTTTTATGGACTACGGATAGGCATTTGGTTCAGCTGATAGACATTTGAAACCGATAGTGACGGTCTTATTATTATATGGTATGCCAGACAGGGATGGATCCAGGATTTTTTAGTGGGGGGGGTGTGTGTGCAAAATAGGTTGGTCCAACAAAAAAAAATTAGGGGGGGGGGGCAAAATAGATTGTTCCGAAAAACGTGTTAGGAGCAAGTTTAATTAATGCAAACTTGAGTTAATTAAGAAATAACACTACTTTAGACTACGCTAGGGGGCGCGCGCCCCCCTCCCCCCTGGTTCCACCACTGATGCCAGATAAGTACATTAACGTATATAGTGCTATATAACATTAGCGCTGAAAACAAACTTAGTAATTGGTACGACTAGGAAATCCATAGTTAAACAGGGCTGTATCTTATCTTCGTATAGAGCGATTATTTTGATGTACTTCGTCTTAAAGAGCACGGCAATGGATATAGGAGAACACTCTGTGAAATGGGAAGGAAAAACTCTCTTAGACTTGAATTAGTTAGGTCTCCTAGATAAAAATGTTAAAATTGTTAATAAATTTGTAGAGGCCTCCAGGGTGCAAGACAAGGATTGAAACTTAATTTTATGAAGTTCAAGTTACCTAAGTTAGCAATACATAAAGATGAAGAGATGGTGCGAGGTAACAAAAAGATCGACCAGTGGGGGTTATTTCCCTTACCTAAGTTGTATAATTTGTAAAGATGTTGGATACAGTGAAGATGTAAAAAAGGAGAGTAACCGAAATGTAGGGCGCTTTTTGGAAGATGGAAGAACTATGGAAGGATAAGAAGATAAGACTTCGTGCAATGTGATACTAGACGCGACGATAACGACAGTGGCCCAAAATAGGAAGGGTGAGAAAGATGTGCTAGACATTTTCGAGAGGAATAATCGAAGGAGACTTCAGCGTACTCACTTGAATGACGGTATACTAAACAATAAGCTGAATGAAAAATGTGGTGTTTTACGGAGGAAGGGTGATAGATTGCCAAAAATTGTGTTTATTGTCAGTTTATGTAGGACAAAACAGAGAGCTTGACGTCATCGAATGAGGTGGAAATAGGGTATAAGAACCAATTTAAAGTAAAGGGAGACATCACAGGAGAGAATAAAGAGTGAATTTCAGAGCAGATCGAGGTAAAGAAGGGGAAGTATTGACCTCGGGCAGCTTGGTGCTGCAATTAGCTGTCAGTATTAAGCAGTGGTAGTTTTGGCACAAACGAATTAAGACAGAACCATCCATTAGGATGTTTAAGATGTAGTAATCCTACTTTGCAAGTGGGTTTATTTTCACTCGCTTTATTTTAGGAGTGGGAAGGGGGGAGGGGGGGAGTGAAAAGTCATGGGTGTCTTGAAGAGAATAAAAAAACATGTTTTAATATCCCTCAACAGTAGCTGAAGGTGATCTATCAAAGTTGGGCAAACTAGTTTTAGACGATAAGAAGAAACTCCATCTTGATCAACAGAGCTAGATTGCATGTTCTTAATAGCTTGACCAATATCAACAGTAGAAACTGGTAATACAATTACTCTGAGAAATACGATTAGGCAAACACGACTCTAGAAGAATACTAAAAATCTTTTCAACTTCCCGGTTCACCTTGCCGAAAATATCATTATAATGCGACACCCAAGTATTAACTGCTATAGGGCTTTCAGAAAACTCACTACTAAGCTTATCCGAATTCAGCACATGAGACCACTCCTTTCTCGACGGAGGAAAATCAAAACCAGATACTCTAGACTGCTGTAAACGTTTTATATAAACACGCTTGGTACTTTGCTTCAGATCGAAGACAACTCCTCGATTTGGCCGACCGCAAGACACCCATATTCGTAGCCAAAACTTAGCTTTATTCTTTACAACTTTTAATTGTGGGTCCAAAACCCATTCTGATTTTCTAGTTTTAACTTTAAAATTTGCTAGAGGAACAGCAGTCGCCTCTGCTTGTTTTAAGCACCAAATCAATTTATCATAATATTCATTTAGAGACTGCTTATTATTTGAGAAACGGTCAGTAAGTTGAAGCAAATGGTAAGGAACTTTTATAGAACCCAATAACGCGGACAACGTAGCAATATAAAGTGCAAACTTAGCTATACTCCAGTTATTCCTGTAAAACCACTTATAACTTTGTTTAAATGGTCTAGTAGAACGAAAAGCGACTAGTGAAGCAGAGAACGAAATCGGGAGATGGTCAATATGACGATCGTCTTCATGAACAAGAACAGTCGATACATTAATATTTGGCGAGAAAACTACATGGTCAATATTAGACAAACTTCCAGATTGGTGAATATATGAATAATCAACAGTTTTCTCGACTATTTTATAAGCAGAAAAAGCATCAAGGACTATATCGGATTTAACTGACTGACTTGTAATATCTGTGTTGAAGTCACCAACCACTATGAAATCATAACCAGTCGATACAACAGACGCAAGAACAGCCTAAGCATATGCCGAGGCTTTCATATACGCGTTTAAAGCGGAAATAATTTTTTTGTTACACGGGAGATACACATTTTTGTTTCACCTTTCATACGCAGATGACATTTTTCTGCGATCTGATAATTTGCAATCACTGCATGCTGCTGTGAACAGCCTTTATGCCGGGTTGTCTGACATCAGGCTGTCAGTTACTTCTGCTATAAAACTGAATTTCTCGTTTTTGGTTGTCATCACCCTCCCGATTCAAAAATTCAGGTTGGCTCTGATGCAATTTCTGCTACTGCGTCACTCAAGTACCTTAAACTTACATTTGGGACTTCAAGTTGATCACAAATACCATTAAAAATAAATGCGTAGAAAGCGTAGTTTAGAAAAACATATGGACATTTTCCTAGAGGTGAAGGTAAAATTGACAAAAAACGATCTTTCACCGATATAACTAGTTTTTTGCTACCCCAGAATTTTTTATTATTCCCTTATTGAAATATTTTACCAAGTCTTAAAGTCAACAAAATAGGTCTGTCTTTTTCAAATTTGTCAGTATTTTCTTCGTGTTCCTGTTTGGTCTCGTAACAGTTATATCTCCAAACGTTACGGTGTTTTTGAGATATGTGATAAGATGGATGTTTTAGAAGGGAGATTCAGACAGCGATCTGAGTCAGTCGTAGATTTTTCGCTGGGATGTATTAATCGTTTTGTGAGTCATTGTTAGTGTATTTTTTTCTTTTTAGTGTTTGTAATGATAAGTGTTTATATTTTGTTTATATAGTGCTTATAAGTGTTTATAAATTTCTTTTTCCATACTCCTCTAAGTGCATTTTTTGTATGTATAGAAGGTCCAAATAAATTATTACTATTATTTATCAGAACAGTATTACCAAACCGAACCGCAAGGATGAGTTTGTCACTGTGAAGACACACTGGAGAGAGCAAACTCAGGTTATTCTTAAGAATGCACGCGAGGCCTCCAGAAGGTCTACCACTTCATCAAGGACTATGACTAAGTGACCTCAGCATTAGTTGTAAAAACGGAATGATTACGACTTCTTTTTAACACGTTAATACTAGTAGAAGTCAGGAGGTGTTCTTGAAGGCATACTGTTTCAAACCGGTAACACAATTCATCAATCATATGCTCCTTTAAACGAGTACCATTTATATTAAGCGAAACAATCGAAACAGGCACACTCATTTCTTCTTGGCAAGGGTATCTCTCAGGATTTTGCATCTAAGACTAAAGGAGGCATGATTTTCACCACAATTGGTACATTTTGCATCAAGCTGGCAGGGAGAATCCTTGGTGGAAATATGAGGGCCCGCACAGCGTGCACACTTTGCAACAAAACTTGTACAATCAGCTACTCTATGGTCTGGCGAACCGCATTTGAGACAGCACTGAGAAGCCGACAGATATTTTTTCACATATAAGTATTCATATCCAAGTTTAACACCATTTTGCATAGCCTTGGCTTTTGAAATGGAGTAAAAAAACTCAAGCTTAACCGTGCCAGTGTCACCGAGCCGCATAGCTTCCACCACACCTGGATATCCTTGAAAGAATGAGAGGTCTAAGTCCTTCGATATTCCTCTGACTATCCCGAAAAATCACTTAGTGATCACCTTGGATGGAGATTTTGCTAAAATCACTGAAATTGAGTCTTTGAATTCTTCAGCAGCAGATTTTTCAACATTAATTAGCCATTTGTCACCTCGCAAACTCTGCTTGGTAACTGCATCATGACAGCTTACTTTATCGAGCACTTCTTTGCGTTTTATCGGATCATTTAGTGTTTCCGGCAATTTAGAGACAACAATAGTGGTGTGAGAGTCAGTTGACGGCGTCGCACGGGCAGGCAGTGGTGGAAAGTGATTATCATACGAATCGAACTTACTTGAAAAAGTCTTTAGGTAGTGTTACATTCTATTCAATTCTATTCAATATGCTTAACATATCCTTCAGATGGCTTTCCAAAGCCTTCGGCCCCTGTCTTCTCGGAAGATCAGTCCCAGGTACGGCCGCATCGTAGAGGAGTTTTTTAGTTTCGATTACAGTCGGCAAGTCCAGAAAAAACTCCTTTCCGAACTTCCGTATTTCGTTTTCATTCACTCCATTATCACGGTTAAATTGCAAAAGATTTGAAACCGGCGAAGAAAACAAGTCCATTATTCATTATTCACTGTACACATCATAAGAACCAGATACTAATAAGCGAAGGAAGCGTAGTTTCTTGCTACCAGATCCACGCAGTTTAAGGGAGTAACACTCCCGGTAGGTACAACGGCCCTTGCGACAAAAAACTCCCCTCTTCTGCTCGCTTATTAGCAAAATTGAATTATAATCAGATTATTAAATCAAATTACAAAGATAGTAGAATAATAGAGGACCTTATAGACCCGACCTTATATGAGTAAGTAAATATATCCAATGGTAAAATAGTCCGTAAATATCAATTTATTATTTCACTTATTTCGAAACTGACGGCCACTGCAATCCACTGTAATTTATCCCAAATTTAATCCGGCTTAAATATCAATAGATCTTCACAGGTCAAATGCTAAATATGAGAGGTGCTGCCTCTTTTTTAACCCACAGTCTTTATGCTAAAGTTTTTTAAGATTAATTTTTATTCAAAGTCATCAGCCCTTGTGTTTGAGTAGTCTTTCTTAAAGAATTACGACAAAAAGTTAAACTTTGTCATAACGAGCAAGGGTGGAGGGAGGGAAGCCCCTCGTGCAGAACAACTTCTCTTCAGTATAAGCTTTATACCGAACATCGGTATAAGGAACAACTTCGGTATAAGGAAGGGGAGTAGGCATATGGTTCTTTACTTAGGCAGCCCTTTTGCACTGCCTCCGATCTCATTCATAGTTTTCAGTAATCCATTTCTGATTTTACAATCACTATATCTCAAAAACTCATTAGCCACACTATCAGCGGCTGAGGCCTAATTATTTTTTAATCCGTTTAGTACTGTCTGTAGCTCCTCTGTACGAAACAATCTTCTTTCACTTACAAATTGTTGACATTTTTTAAACATCCATTATTAATACAACTATATCATGGTTTAGCACATTTTTCAAATGTTCTGCCCGTCTCTCTTTCATACTTTCTTGATCAGTAATTGAGGCCCCGTTCATATCTTTAACTCGAACCTTCCCAGACTGACTATACTTCTTCTCATTTTTTAACATGCCAATACAATATCTTACCATTATACTGTCTTGCAGCATTTCCTAGTTCTTCGGCAATTCGATCCACGGCCTCCAATTTTTTTTATTTGATGGATTCACAAGCTAATGCATTCTCTACTTCTCTTACTTTTCTCTTAACCTTGTATAACTTATCATCGAGAAACTTTTTCTACAAAGCCCTTCCCGCTTCTACCAAGCTTAAAAGATTTTCCCTAAGGTTCCTAGCTGCGTTTTAAAATTTCCTCAGAAAACATTTCCATCTACTTCTCGAATTACTTTCCATAACTATTCTGTCTGTCTTCTGTGTACATTGCCAAAATTCTAAACTCTCAAGTTCCTTTTGCAACAGTTCTTGGTAAGTTCCTCTCAGATTCTCATCTTGGGTACCATCGTCATAACTACCTGGAAGGCAGTTTTACTTCTTAGATTTCAGCTTTCAATTAACTCTAACTGTTACGTAACTTGTTTACACGTTTTTTTTCGGAATTCAATGTCTTTTGTTTTTCGGTTTTCTTTTAAATTCTCATAATTCTCTTTCTGTAATTTCAAGCAGTGGCGTGGCAAGGTCTTGTGACACCCGGGCGGAATTTCAACTTGTCAAATCCCCCCCCCAAAAAAAACATTGCTGAGTCATATTTGTTTATAATGGAAATATACAATTAAAAAAAAAAACTATTTGAAGTGTTTAAATTAAAGAGTGACAGGAAAAGTAAATTGCGTAATTTGGCTGACATTAAGTAAGTCTAAAATGGGCCGGGACTTTTATTATAAACGTTTTAAGAAGAAATACAAGAATAGCTCTAGCTTTCGTATTTTTATAGGCCTATCCATGTTTTTTTTTATACTTTGACTTATATATATATATATATATATATATATATATATATATATATATATATATATATATATATATATATATATATATATATATATATATATATATATATATATATATATATATATATATATATATATATATATATATTATCTGCATGAATTTAACAAAATGTACTGTATTTAAACCCATGTTTTTATTCAGAACCTTTTTTCTGCAAACATAGAAATATCTTTTTTGCTACACTGTTTTCAATAGATAGCATGGCTAAGCTCGATAGTCGAGCTTGGCTCATGAAGATCTGAAATACTTTTTAATGCACTTGAGTTTAGAAAAACTGGTCTTGCAAGAAGCAACAGAGACACATAATATCAGGTAAAACCTTAATGCTAAAGTTAGATTAGGAATAGAGCCTGGAAGATCATATTCAACTATAAACTCCAGTAGTCTCAAAGAACTGCATTTCAGAGCCATTCTTCAGGAACGTTTGCCGCTTGCAAAAACCTCCTCAGACCTGGGATCTCGTTTAACGTGTCTGCTGGAGATATCTTTTCTTAATTGTCAAATTAACAGGCTACTATTTCTAATACTTCAGTTTCTGAACACTTTAGCAAACTCTTGGTCTCCAACATAGCAAGCAGAAATGATATTCCTTCCATGCCTTGGCAATGCGTGTTGATTACTTGTTGAAGCGTATCAATGCACTCTAATATTGATTCTTCCAAAGTTAGAGGCTTGTCTGCAGCTTTTTCTCCGGGCATCAGTTTCTTTCTTCTAATTTCTTCGTTTGGCTAGGGGAATGTCCATCTCATCACCAAAAGCTTGTGCAAATTCCATTGCCTTTTCCACAAGACAATCTCTATCATCATTAAAAAAGGCCTTTAAAATCCTCATTTTGATGAGGCACTTTCTTAACTTATTTCAACAATTTGCAGGTATTTTTTGGTGCGGTTGACTTCTTTAAGGACACTATTACATAAACATAAAAAGCACAAAAATGAAAAATCTCACATCGAAATCACCAAAGTTTCAGCTGTTCCTCCAGTGTCGAGAATTTCTGAAGCCTTACAAAGCTTTTCAATGGTATTAACGATCTTTTTAAACCATTTAAACACTGCCTTAAAAGCTTCATAGTGAGCACTCCACTTGGTTTCTGCAAGTTGTTTGACCGTAACTTCAACATTTACCAAGAGAACATTCCATATGTGTGTTGAGCATGAGAAAAAAAAACATACAACCTTTCCAAAGTACCAAAAAATGTCACACAGGAAGGACCTGTAGTAAAAGAGTGCACTCCGCAAAGATTTAGTGAAAAGTTGGCACAATGTACAAACAATGCTTTAGGATTAAGCTCACGAATCCTAGCTTGTACTCCTGAATGCACTCCAGCCACTGTTGGAGCGTTGTCTTAGCCCTGCCCTCGTAACATTGCTATATCCAGACCATCTTCTTCAATTGCATTTAAAACATCCTGTGTAATGTCCACGGATCTTTTACCTGTAAGCTGATAATAGCCTGAAAATTACTAATTTACTTCAACTTTCTTGTTCTCAATGTGCATGTAACGCTTTAACTTCACTCATTTGATCTATGTAGAAGGCATCGGGTGTGTTCTCAAACATTATACTAAAGTACTTATATATGAAAATGGTATTTTTAGCCACAATCTGCAGACAAATTTGAAGACTGCCAAGTAGCATTGCTACTTTGCTACCCCATTTTTTGCACGGTGGGCCCTAATCAATCATAAGTCCTTTTAGACCAATTTTGTCATTCCTCCAGGGCTTGCACCCGGGGCAGCCCGCTCCCCTCACACCCCCTTCTTACGCTACTGATTACAAGTTACTATTAACTTGAACCTTAGTAATAACTACCATTTCATAGGCAGCGTGCTAGCGCTGCCTAAGTAAAGAACGATGTGGGCACAACGTGTTTTTTTTTGGTTTTTTCTCCATACCTGGGCATTTCGTATCGAAGAAAATGTCGTAGAAACGTCAAAAAGGGCTCATTTGATTGGAAATTGGAGTAGATAGTGGCCTCTTTAATAGTCAAAAGTGATTGGAGGGCAACTAGCCCCCTCACGCCCATCATTCCTCCAAACACATCCCATCAAAATTTTGAGATAGCCATTTTGTTCAGCGTAGTTAATTTCCAGATAGAAAATATGCTTTTGAGGAGGACACTCCCCTACAACCCTCAGGGCAAGGGTTCTAAGCTTTACCCTGGGGCATATAGGTTTTTTATTGAGAGTTTTGTCGTAGAAACTAGAAAAGAGCCTCATTCGATTGGTAATTGAGAAGGCTAACACCCTTTTTAATATTTGAAAGTGATTGGAGGGTAACTATCCCCCCCCCCACGCCCATCATTTCCCCAAACACATCCAATCAAAATTATGAGATAGCCATTTTGTTCAGCGTAGTTGATTTCCAGGTAGAAAATATCTTTTTGAGGAGGACACTCCCCCACATCCCTTAGGGAAAGGGTTTTAAGTTATGCCCTGGGGGCATATAAGGTTTTTATAGAAGGCGGTGTCGTAGAAACTTCAAAAAATGCTCATTCGATTTGAAATTCAAAGAGCTAGTGCCCTTTTTTAATAGTCGAAAATGATTGGAGGGCAACTAGCCCCCCCCCTCACGCCCTTCATTTCCCCAAACACATCCAATCATACTCATGAGATAGCCATTTTGTTCAGCGTAGTTGATTTCCAAATAGAAATTATGTTTTAGAGGAGTACACTCCCCCACAGCCCTTAGGGCAGGGGTTTTATGTTATGCCGTGGGGGCATATAAGGTTTTTAAAGAAGGCATTGTCGTAGAAACTTCAAAAAAAGCACATTCGATTGTAAATTCAAAGGTCTAGTGCCCTTTTTAATAGTTAAAAGTGATTGGAGGGCAACTAGCCCCCCCCCCCCACGCCCATCATTCCCCCAAACACATCCAATACAAATTTTGAGATACCCATTTTGTTCAGCGTAGTTGATTTCCGGATATAAAATATATTTTTGAGGAGGACACTCCCCCACAACCCTCAGGGAAAGGATTATAAGTTATACCCTGGGGGCATATAAGGTTTTTATTGCAATCTTTGTCGTAGAAACTTGAAAAAGGGCTAATTCCATTTGAAATTCAAAGGACTAGTAGCCTTTTTAATAGTCGAAAGTGATTTAAGGGCAACTAGCGCCCCTCTCACGCCCACCTTTACCCTAAACACATCCAATAAACATTTTTAGATAGCAATTTTATTCAACGTAGTTGAAAATTTTGGAAACTAGGACTTTAAGGATGAAAACCCCTCCCCCCACAGCCCTCAGGACAAGGGTTGTAAGTTATGCCCTGGGGGCATATAAAGTTTTTATTGAAAGTGTTGTCGTAGAAACTTCAGAAGGGCTAATTCAATTAGAAATAAAAAGGGCTAGTGCCTTTTTTAATAGTTGAAAGTGATTGGATAGCGACTAACGCCCCTCTCACGCCCACCATTTTCCCAAACACATCGAATTAAAAATTTGAGATATCTATTTTGTTCAACGTAGTTGAAAGGTCTGGAAATTAGGTCTTTTAGGATGATAACCCCCTAAGAGCCTTCAGTGTAAGGGTTGTAAGTTATGCCCTGGGGCATCTAAAGTGTTTATTGATAGCGTTGTCGTAGAAATTTCGTAGAAACTTCAATTTGTCAACCCTCTTATTTAACTCTTCTTAGGGTCGAAAATTTTCTCTAAGTGCTGTTGTGTGCTGTTGTGTAATCTAGAGCTAGCCTTTTTAAGGTTAGTTGGTCTCCATACATCCGGAAACCAGAAATTTTTGGTTGATCTCTCTCAAAAGCCTCCAACTGGGCCTTTTCTCCTCCTTCTGCTTCATTTTTTGCTTTTTTTCCCCTGTCTCTTTCTTTATACGCTACTCTAGCCCTTTTGTCCTCTTTTCTATTCTTTCTAATTTCATCTTTCTCAGCCTGTATTTGTTTCTTATATTCTCGGTGCTCTCTCTCTCAAAGGCCTCCACATGAGCCGTTCTTTCTATTTTCCAACTTTTTCTATGGGCTTCACTCGCCCTTCTCGGTCTTGAGTTAATCTTATCTCTGTCCGACATTATGTCAAAATTCCGTCTGTCATTATTTCTTCTTAATTCATTTTCTGAATTCATTTGTTCCATATCTGTACTATCTCTATCCCACAAATCCCCTTCATTTGGCACAGCCTCTGAGGGATGAGTTCGTCTTGTTTTTTCACATATTATTTCTTCCTCGTTTACTTCTTACCCCCTCATTTTAACGCGTATACTCCTTTCCGATTATATTATCTCTTGATTAATTGGTCAATCGTGGTAAGCTCAAAAACTGCCACGCGAAAATTATGGTACGCAATTAATATTATCAATTATCTTCTCCGTGTAATAATATTCAACAAATTTTCCAATAACCAGAATATCTAGACTTCATTAGTGATTAACTACTTCTTTCACAGCAAGCAGTTTTACGCAAGTAAATATCTCCGAAAAACGAATTAACAGGGGTTGGACGAGAAAGCAAACCGAAAAACTGTGCAAATATTCCACTAGTGAATTAGCCGGACTAAACTCAAACAGGGGAACTACCCTGTAAAATCAATCACTTATACTCCCTAGATACTCCTATTCTAAATCTAATCTCCTCCTGGGCAGATTACTCAATAGGACAGGTGCCTCCCACCTTCCTTGTCTAATGTGCGCACAAACTGACAAATTCTCCTAATTTGCCGTCCTCAATACTCTTATAACCTTCGTCACTGAAGATTACTGAACATCACTGAACATCACTGAAGAAGGGTGGTGGGTGAATTTTTCCAGCCAATCCAAAGGATTACTAATTACTGGCCAATCATCCCCAACTGAGCACTTAATGCCTCGTGGTCTGTGTAACCAACTACGCAATTGAAGAAGGACAGAAAATGAAAGTTTGAAAGTTTATTTGAAAGTTGAAAGTCTAGTTGAAAGTTTTGGGAATAAGGTCTTTAAGGGCAACCCCCCCCCACAGCCCTCAGGGAAAGGGTTGTAAGTTATGTCCTGGGGGCATATAAGGTTTTTATTGAAAACGTAGAAACTTCAAAAGGGCTCATTCAACTGGAAATTGAAAGGGTTCGTGCCTTTTTAATAGTCAAAAGTGATTTGAGAGCGACTAACGCCCCTTTCACGCCCACCATTTTCCCAAACACATCCAATCAAAATTTTGAGATTTCCATTTTGTTCAACGTAGTTGAAAGTTCTTCAAATTAGGTCTTTTAGGATGATAATCCCCTCAGAGCCCTCAGTGCAAGGGTTGTAAGTTATGCCATGGGGGCATATAAAGTTTATATAGAAAGTTGTTATAGAAATTTCAAAAAGGGCTCATTTGATTGGAAATTGAAATTGCCCTTTTTAATAGTCGAAAGTGAGTGGAGGGTAATTAACCCCCCTCTTACGCCCACCATTTCCCCAATAACATTCAATCATAGTTTAGAGATAGCCATTTTGTTCAACGTCATTGAAAGTTCTGGAAATTGTGTATTTAAGGATGACAAACCCCCCAGAGCCCCAAGGGCAAAGGTTTAAAGTTCTGCCCTGGGGGCATATAAGGTTTTTATAGATAGAATTGTCATCAAACTTCAAAAGGGGCTCATTCAATTTGAAATTGAGAGAACTAGTGCCCTTTGTAATAGTCGCAAGTGATTGGAGGGTAACTAACCCCCCTCTCACACCCACCATTCCTCCAAACACATCCAATACACATTTTCAAATATCAATTTTGTTCAACGTAGTAGAAAGTTCAGGAAATTAGATCTTTGAGAATGACACCCCCCCCCCCCCAAGACTCAGGGCAAGGTTTGTAAATTATGCCCTGGGGGCATATAAGATTTTTATTGAAAGTTTTGTCCTAGAAACGTCAAAAGGGATCATTTGATTGGAAATTGAAAGAGCTAGGGCCATTTTTAATAGTTGAAAGTGATTGGAGAGTGACTACCACCCCTCTCACGCCCACCATTTCCCCAAACACATCCAATCAAAATTTTTAGATAGCCATTTTGTTTAACGCAGTTGAAAGTTCTGGAAATTTGGTCTTAGAGGATGACAACCACCCTAACAGACCTTAAGGTAAGGGTTGTAATTTATGCCCCGGGGGCATATAATGTTTTTATAGAAAGCGTTGCCGTTTCCAACGGGGCTCATTCGATTGGAAATCGAAAGGCCTAGTGTCATTTTTAA